>NW_026974946.1:300000-405933 GCF_030014295.1 Loxodonta africana | reverse complement strand
CACAAATCTTCCATGTGCAGAGGAAGATACAGCGACACAAAGAAATAAAAGTTAGGTTTAAATTTAGAAAAATAAGGGTAAATAATAAGGTAAGCACCAAAAACCAAACCAACAGAGGAGACAAACTATCCTACTCATCAAAATAAAAAAAATAAAAAATAAATAGAGACTCAGCAGAAACAAAGTCAATAACAACGAATATGAGGAAAGGACAATATATAAAGACAATATATAAATTAAGTGGGAAAAAGAAACTGTCAACTACACACAAAAAAGACATCAAAATGATACCACTAAATTCAGACCTATCCGTAATTACACTGAATGTAAATGGACTAAATGCACCAAAAAAGAGACTGAGAGTGGCAGAATGGATTAAAAGACAAGACCCATCTTTATGCTGCCTACAAGAGATACACCTTAGACTTAGAGACACAAACAAAGTAAAACTCAAAGGATGGAAAAAATATATCAAGCAAACAACAATCAAAAAAGAGCATGAGTGGCAATACTAATTTCTCACAAAATAGACTTTAAAGTTAAATCCACCACAAATGATAAGGAAGGACACTATATAATAATGATTAAAGGGACAATACACCAAGAAAATAAAACCATATTAAGTATTTATGCACCCAATAACAGGGCTGCAAGATATATAAAACAAACTCTATCAGCATTGAAAAGTGAGATAGCTCCACAATTATTGTAGGAGACTTCAACACACCACTTTCAGTGAAGGACAGGACATCCAGAAAGAAGCTCAATAAAGACACGGAAGATCTAAATGCCACGATCAACCAACTTGACCTCATAGACATATACAGAACACTCCACCCAACAGAAACCAAGTATACTTTCTTTTCTAGTGCACATGGAACATTCTGTAGAATAGACCACGTATTAGGTCATAAAGCAAGCCTTAGCAGAAAGCAAAACGTTGAAATATTACAAGGCATCTTCTCTGACCACAAAAGTGGAAATCAATAACAGAAAAAGCAGGGAAAAGAAATCAAACACTTGTAAGCCGAACAATACCCTGCTAAAAAAGACTGGATTATAGAAGACATTAAGGGTGGAATAAAGAAATTCCTAGAATCCAATGAGAATGAAAATACTTCTATCAGAACCTTTGGGACACAGCGAAAGCAGTGCTCAGAGGTCAATTTATATCAATAAATGCAAACAGAGAAAAAGAAGAAAGGGTCAAAATCAAAGAATTATCCCTACAACTTGAACAAATAGAAAGAGAGCAAGAAAAGAAACCCTCAGGCACCAGAAGGAAAATTAGAGCAGACTAAATAAAATAGAAAACAGAAAAACAATTGAAAGAATTAACAAGACCAAAAGCTAGTTCTTTGCAAAAAAATCAACAAAATTGGTAAACCATTGGCCAAACTGACAAAAGAAAAACAGAGCAGGAAGCAAATAAACCAAATAAGAAATGAGACGGGAGATATTACGAAAGACCAACATGAAATTAAAAGAATCATGTCGGTTTACTATGAAAACTGTACTCTAAAAAATTTGAAAACCTAGAAGAAATGGATGAATTCCTAGAAACACACTACCTACCTAAACTAACACAAACAGATGTAGAACAAGTAAATAGACCCATAACAAAAAAAGAGATTGAAAAGTTAATCAGAAAACTCCCAATAAAATAAAGCCCTGGCCCAGACAGCTTCACTGCAGAGTTATACCAAACTTTTGGAGAAGAGTTAGCGCCACTACTTCTAAGGAATTTCAGAGCATAGAAAAGGACAGAATACTACCAAACTCACTCTATGAAGCCACCATATCCCTGATACCAAAACCAGGTAAAGACACCACAAAAAAAGAAAATTACAGACCTATATCCCTCATGAAAGTAGACACAAAAATCCTCAACAAAATTCTAGCCAATAAAATTCAACAACATATCAAAAAAATAATTCACCATGACCAAGTGGGATTCATATCAGGTATGCAGGGATGTTTCAACATTAGAAAAACAATTAATGTAAGCCACCACATAAATAAAAGACAAGAATCACATGATTTTATCAATTGGTGGAGAAAAGGCATTTGACAAAGTTCAACACCCATTCATGATAAAAACTTTCAGCAAAATAGGAATAGAAGGAAAATTCCTCAACATAATAAAAGGCATTTATACAAAGCCAACAGCCAACATCATCCTAAATGGAGAGAGCCTGAAAGCATTCCCCTTGAGACTGGGAGCCAGACAAGGATGCCCTTTATCACCACTCTTATTCAACGTTGTGCTGGAGGTCCTAGCCAGAGCAATTAGGCTAGATAAAGAAATAAAGGGCATCCAGATTGTCAAGGAAGAAGTAAAATTATCTCTATTACACAGAAAACCTGAAGGTATCCTCAAGAAATCTACCAACACTAATAGAAGAGTTCAGCAGAGTATCAGGATACAAGCTAAACATATAAAAATCGGTTGGATTCCTCTACACCAACAAAAACAACATCAAAGAGGAAATCACCAAATCAATACCATTTACAGTACCATTTTTATACCATTTATACCCAAGAAGATAAAATACTTAGGAATAAATCTTACCGGAGATGTAGAAAACTTATACAAAGAAAAGTACAAGACACTTATGCAAGAAAACAAAAGAGACCTACATAACTGGAAAACAAACCTTGCTCATAGGTAGGAAGACTTAATATTGTAAAAATGTTTATTCTACCAAAAGGGATCTATAGATACAGTGCAATTCTAATCCAAATTTCAACAGCATTTTTTAATGAGATGGAGAAACAAATCACCAACTTCATATGGAACGGAAAAAGGCCCCAGAGAAGTAAAGCATTACTGAAAAAGAAGAACAAATTGGGAGGCCTCACTCTACCTGATTTTAAATTAAAATAAAAAGAACCTATTATACCGCCACAATAGTCAGAACAGCCTGGTACTGATACAGTAACAGATACATAGACCAATGGAACAGAAATGAGAATCCAGACATAAATCCATCCACATATGAGCAGCTGATATTTGACAAAGGCCCCAAAACAGTTAAATGGGGAAAAGACAGTCTTTTTAACAAATGATGCTGGCATAACTGGATATCCATCTGCAAAAAATGAAACAAGACCCATACCTTACACTGTGCACAAAAACGAACACAAAATGGATCAAAGACCTAAATATAAAATCTAAAACGATAAAGATCATGGAAGGAAAAATAAGGACATTATTAGGAGCCCTAATACATGGCATAAATAGTATAAGAAAGATTACTAACAATGCAAAAGAGAAATTCTATAACTGGGGGCTTCTAAAAATCTATGCTCATCCAAAGACTTCATCAACAGAATAAAAAGATTACCTACAGACTGGGAAAAAGTTTTTAGCTATGACATTTCCGATCAGTACCTGATCTCTAAACTCTACATGATACTTCAAAAACTCAACAGCAAAAAGAAAAATAAGCCAATTAAAAATTGGGCAAAAGATATGAAAAGACACGTCACTGAAGAAGACATTCAGGTAGCTAACAGATACATGAGGAAATGGTCAGGATCATTAGCCATTAGAGAAATGCAAATCAAAACTGCAATGGGATTTCATCTCACTCCAACAAGGCTGGCATTAATCCAAAAAACACAAAACAGTAAATGTTGGAGAGGCTGTGGAGAGATTGTAACACTTATACACTACTGGTGGGAATGTAAAATGGTGCATCTACTTTGAAAATCCATTTGGTGCTTCCTTAAAAAGCTAGAAACAGAACTATCATAGGATCCAGCAATCCCACTCCTTGGAATATACCCTAGAGAAATAAGAGCTTTTACATGAACAGATATATGCACACCCATGTTCACTGCAGCACTGTTTACAATAGCAAAAAGATGGAAGCAACCAAGGTGCCCATCCACAGATGAATGGATAAATAAATTATGACATATTCACACAATGGAATTCTACACATCGATAAAGAACAGTGATGAATCTGTGAAACATTTCATACATGAAGGAATCTGGAAGGCATTATGCTGAGTGAAATTAGTCAGTTGCAAAAGGACAAATATTGTATAAGACCACTATTATAAGAACTCGAGAAATAGTGTAAACAGAGAAGAAAATATTCTTTGATGGTTACAAGAGGGGGGAGGGATGGAGGATGGGAGAGGGGTATTTACTAATTAGATAGTAGATAAGAACTACTTTATGTGATGGGAAAGATAACACACAATACAGGCAAGGTCAGCACAACTGGACTAAACCAAAAGTAAAGAAGTTTCTGGAATAAACTGAATGCTTTCAAGGCTAGAGTAGCAGGAGCTGGGGTTTAGGGACCATAGTTTCAGGGGACATCTAAGTCAATTGGCACAATAAAATCTATTAAGAAAACATTCTGCATCCCATCTTGGAGAGAGGCCTCTGGGGTCTTAAACACTAGCAAGCGGCCATCTAAGATGCATCAATTGGTCTCAACCCACCTGGATCAAAGGAAAATGAAGAACACCAAGGACACAAAGTGATTTCGAGCCCAAGAGATAGAAAGGGCCACATCTACCAGAGACCACATCAGACTGAGACCAGAAGAGCTAGATGATGCCCGGCTACAACTGATGACTGCCATGACAGGGAACACAACAGAGAACCCCTGAGGGAGCAGGAAAGCAGTGGGATGCAGACCCTAAATTCTTATAAAAAGACCAGACTTAACAGTCTGACTAAGACTAGAAAGATCCTGGTGATCATGTCCCCCAGACCTTCTGTTGGCCCAGGACAGGAACCATTCCAGAAGTCAACTCTTCAGACAGTGATTGGACTTGACATCGGGTTGGTGAGGGATGCTGGTGAGGAGTGAGCTTCTTGGATCAGGTGGACCCTTGAGACTATGTCGGCATCTCCTCCCTGGAGGGGAGATGAGAGGGTAGAGGGAGTTAGAAGCTGGCGAAACGGACACGAAAAAAGAGTGGAGAGAGGGAGTGGGCTGTCTCTTTAGGGGGAGAGCAATTGTGAGTATGTAGCAAGGTGTATATAAGTTTTTCTGTGAGAGGCAGACTTGATTTGTAAATTTGCACTTAAAGCACAATAAAAATTAAAAAAAAAATGGGTAACGGAAACAAACAGACAATTCATCAAAGAAGACATTCAAGAGTCCAGCACACAGGAGGAAATGTTCACTATCTCTAGCCATTCGAAAAATGCAAATCAATACCCCAATGAGATACCATCTGACCCTGGCATTACTGGCAGGAATCAATAAAATAGGAAATAACAAATGCTGGAGAGGCTTTGGGGAGATCGGAAATCTTATGCACCATTGGTGGGAATGCAAAATGATACAACCTTTTTGGAAAATGATATGGCCCTTCCGTAGAAAGCTGGAAATAGAAATACCACGTGATCCAGAAATCCCACTCCTAGGAATATATCGTAGAGAAATAAAATAGACATGCACACCCATGTTCATTGAAGCATTGTCCACAATAACAAAAAGATGGAACACAACCTAGATGCTGACCAACAGATGAATGGATTAAAAAAAAAAGCTGTGGTACACACGATGGAGTATTATGCAACAATAAAGAACAATGATGAATCTATGAAGCATCTCATAACATGGATGAATCTGGAGGACATTATACCGAGTAAAATACATCTGTCACAAAAGGACAAATATCCTATGGGACATTACTGTAAAAACTCATGAGAAGGTTTACACACACAAAAAAACAACCTTTGATGGTGTCTTAGTTATCTTTTTTTTTTTTTTTTAGTTATCTAGTGCTGCTATAAGAGAGATACCACAAGTGGATGGCTTTAACAAAGAGACATTTATTTTCTCACAGTCTAGTAGGTTACAAGTCCAAATTCAGGGCATCGGCTCCAGAGGAAGGCTCTCTCTCTCTGCAGGCTCTGGAGGAAGGTCCTTGTCCTCAATCTTCCCCTGGTCAAGGAGCTTCTCAGGTGCAGGGACCCCGTGTCCAAAAGATGTGTTCTGCTCCTAGTGCTTCATTCCTGGAGGTATGAGGCACCCAACTCTGCTTGCTTCCTTTTCGTTTTATCTCTTGAGAGACAAAAGGTGGTGTAGGCCACACCCCAGGGAATCTCCCTTTACCTTGGATCAGGGAGATGACCTGAGTAAGGATGGTATTACAATCCCATCCCAACCCTCTCAATATAAAATTACAATCACACAATGGAGGACAACCACACAATACTGGGAATCATGGCCTAACCAAACTGACACATATTTTGTGGGGACAGAATTCAATCTATGACAAATGGTTAGGAGGGAGAAGAGGGGTGGGAATGGAAAAACACTTAATAAACAATAGATAAGTGGAAACTTTGATGAAGGTAAGACAGCACACAATACTGGGGAAGCCAGCACAACCTGTACAAAGCAAAGTTATGGTAGCTCCATAGACACATCCAAACTCTCTGAGGGACCAAAGGGTTGTGGGGACCTAAATTGGCATAACACAGTTTATAAAGAATATGTTCTACATTCTACTTTGGTGAGTAGCGTCTGGGGCCTTAAAAGCCTTTGAGCGGCCATGTAGGATACTCTACTGGTCTAATCCCTTTGGGAGCAAGGAAGAATGGAGAAAACTAAAGATACAAGGGAAAGATTAGTGCAAAGGACTAATGGACCATATCTACCATGTCCTCCGCCAGATTTAGTCCAGTAAAACCAGATGATGCCTGGCTACCATTACTGACTGCTCTGACAGGGATCAAAATAGTTTCCAGACAGAGCTGGAGAATGAACAAACAGAAAGGAATCAATCCATGTAAATTAAAATACAATACCTTGGTTATATATATATATATCAGGCTTTAGATTAAAACCAAATCCATCACCGTCAAGTTGATTCCAACTCAGAGTTACCCTTTAGGACAGAGTAGAACTGCCCCATAGGGTTTCTAAGGAGCACCTGGTGGATTCAAATGGCCAGCCTTTTGGTTAGCAGTCGAACTCTTAACCACTATGCCACCAGGGTTTCCATAGATTAAAACAGCTGCAAAGAATGTTTAAATCTATTTAGGTATGGGTGTAGCAATTCTGAAACTGTTTTAGTGTGTATTATATTACTAAAGAACCCTGGTGGTACAGTGGTTAAGCACTCAGCTGCTAACTGAAAGATGAGGGGTTAGAACCCATCAGCCAATCCACAGAAGAAAGATGTAGCAGCCTGCTTCTATAAAGAATACAGCCTTGGAAATCCTATGTGGAGGTTCTACTCTGTCCTATATGGTTGCTATGAGTCAGAATCCATTTGAAGGCAACAGGTCTGGTTTTTTGGTTTTTGGTTATTATGTAACTGAGTACATGATTAACGCTATTGATATTATTGAGACCTAGAGTTCTCCCTACTGGAGAAAGGAAATACAGATACTTAAGGGGAGAGAACAGTTGCCAGGCTGTTCAATTAGAATTATAGCTATTAGCATCTCTTATGGATTGAATTGTGTCCCCCCAAAATTTGTGTGTCAACTTGGCTAGTTCATGATTCCCAGTATTTTGTGCCTGTCCACCATTTTATCATCTGATATGATTGTCCCCCGTGTTGCTTATCCTACTTGTATGATGTTAATGGGGCAGGACTCAATCTCCAAAATTAGGTTGGATTTTAAGTCAATTTCTTTTGAGATACAAAAGAGAGGAGCAAGCACAGAGACAGGGGTACCTCATACCACCAAGAAAGTAGTGCTAGGAGCAAAACGTGTCCTTTGGACTCAGAGACCTTGTGCTGAGAAGCTCCTAATCCAGGGGGAGATGGATGACACGGACCTTCCTCCAGAGCCAACAGAGAGAGAAAGTCTTCCCCTGGGGCTGATGCCCTGAATCTGGACTTCTAGCCTACTAGACTATGAGAGAATAAAATTCTGTTTGCTGAAGCCATTCACTTGTGGTATTTCTGTTACAGCAGCACTAGGTAACTAAGACAGCATCTATTCATAATATGCACATATACTCATATGAAGAACTCAAAAATGTTCAAAATTGGGCCCATAAACAACATCATGATAAATGGTGAATAAACTGAAGTTTTCATACTAGCATAGTGGTGAACTTTTTGCAATATATGGAAATAGTAATTAGTTTAAATAAGAGTATTTTCTATAGCAGGTTCAGTGTGGTGAATTACTAGTACCTGGTCCTTCTAGCCATGGTCTCCTAGCTCTCACAAAATGATTGTGTGGGACTATGCACATAACATGCTTGTGGTCCACCGAGATCGGATAGCTTGCTAATAATGCAAATAAGGTGCATGGAACCCTGCAGGCATAGGGAATGGGACCGTGCAAAGTAAGATTTATGGAACCGTAATGAGGGGATTGGTCAGTTTTGCCATCCAGCTATGCTTAAAGGGAGCTAATGCCAAGGCAGAAGGGAGACTTCACTACCATCAAGAAGAGCCAGGAATGGAGCTTTTCCTTTGAACTTAAGAAGTTCCCCAGCAAACGCCTAAGTATTATCTCTTTTCTGTCAGCTAAATAAGCAGAATTTATTTAGACTTTCCTAACGGTCAGTTCTGTATTCAAAGCTTCCAATTAAGTTGGACCAGCTGCAAACACATCACTAAACTTTCATGTCAAAATTGTTTATACTTTTCGTTTTAGAAATACTGCCTCAGTTAAATCGTATCAAGTAGGAGAGATTTGTGTGAGACTAGAAGCTGATATAAAGAAAGATTCACAGTTAATTGCCAACCTTGCAAATCTCATTTTTTTTTCCTGCCATTGCTTTGATGTGCAGTCATTATTTGTACTCACTCTACTTGTTAAATATCTCTTTGTTTTGCCTGTAAGGCAAAGCATACCATTACAGCCAGCTGAATTCATGCATTCCCACAGCTCAAGTGACTGGGTGGGACTATGCAAATAAGGTAATTGTAGCCCACCAAGAGGACTGTTCAGCTTTGCCATCCTGCTAGGCTTGAAATGAGCCACCTCGGAGGAGGGTAAGGGAGGATTGTACAACCACCAAGGAGAAACAGCCAGGAGTAGACAGTGTAGCCTTTGGACCTGGGATACCTGCACTGAGAAACTCCTGGAACCAGGAGACAGAGAGAGAGAGAGCGAGCTCTAACCCTGGAGCCAGTGAGAAGCGGTGGCAGGAAAGACCCGCAGGAGCCTGTGCATTGGGCTTCCCGGCCCATGGAGAGAGAAACCTGAGTGCCTGGGGTGCCTCTGAGGACTTATTGGCAGGGGCTAAAGGAGCTTTGTAACACTTGCCTGAGCAAGCCAGAGGCCTAGGGCCAGAGAGAGGTATGCCTGCAGGCACAGCTGAAAAGATGCTGTCCTGATGGAAGAACTGTACGCTGAGTGTTTCTGAGCCTAAACTGTAACCTGTTACGTCCCTAATAATAATCCCATAATCATCAGTATAGTCTATGAGTTCCGTGTGGGTATTGCAATGAATTTTCGAACCCAGCAGAGAAGTAGAGAGTGTCACGGAGGAACAGCTGGTATCAGAATTGGTAAAGATGGCAGAAAGAGGAGACATGTCTGACTTCCACCTCACATGAATCAGCCTGGGCCTGATGTTGATCTTGATTCTCTCTCCTCCCCCTTGTGAAGTTAGAGGAGGACTGACACCTGCAGGCCATTTAGGCAGCAGGGTTTTGTGCAACCTATTTATGCCACTGTGCAGCAACACACACTTTGGGAACATCTATATAAACTTAGGGTAACTACTTGATATATACTTGCTTTGACGATATTTCACTCAAAGTAATTTTTGACACATATTGATTTGGTATCCCATGAAGCCTCTCACCCCAGACAGCTGCCTATATAGCCCACCCCTTAATTCAGCACTGTCAACAACCGGTTTGCTTCTCAGTCCTTAAGGGAGAAGCCCCCACAAACAGAGGAATGTGAGAACACTGCCAACACATACTCACAAAGAGAACTGCGTGAAGATTTACCTTCTACATTCACCCTGACCCTACAACTCTAACCCTTATCCTAATGCTCAAACACTAACCCTGGCATTGACCCTCACCTGACATGGCCTGGCCCTAACTCCGATTCTAACCCTAACCTTAACACTCCAGGCATCATCCACCCTCCTGTTCTCAGAGGATCTCTGCTCCGCTGTGTTCAGCTCCAAACACTGCACCTTCCCTTTCTGCCCCTGCCTCCTTGCTGGCTTCACTCAGTGAAAATGGGTAAAGGTCTGAAACAAGGTGAGTTCCTTCCAGTCCTGACACAGATTTTTCTATGCACACAAGTGACAGCACACGTCCCACTAAAGGGCTTCAAGGAGGTGCTGTGTTCTGGACTCATTGGACATGTTCACCCTTGCTAATGACTTTCTCGTGAAAGTACAGAAATTACTGGTCTCAGAGCATATGTCCCCTCTGATGGGCTCAAAAAAAAAATCAAAGCCGTTGCCGTTGAGTCAATTCCGACTCATAGCAACCCTATAGGACAGAGTAGAACTGCCCCACGGTTTCCAAGGAGCGCTTGGTGGATTCCAACTGCCAACCTTTTGGTTAGCAGCTGTAGTACTTAAACACCACTGCACTAGGGTTTCCCCAAAGGGCTCGCTTCCCTCTAAGTCAGTCACCGCAGACTCTGCTCCATGTCACGGCCACCCCATGTGTGTCAGAGCAGAACTGTGCAGCATAGGGTTTTCCATGGCTGATTGTTCAGAACTACATCACCAGGTCTTTCTTCCAAGACACCTCTGGATGGATCCGACTGCCAGCTTCCCAGTTAGCAGCTGAGCGTGTCACCATTTGCACCACCTGGGAACTCCCTAGTTCTCTAGGGGGTCCATGCAAAGCTCTGTGCAGACCATGCTTATTTCTGTCCCTCCTGTTGAAACTGAGAGTGTAAATCTTCCCCATTGGCTTTATTGATGGAGGTCAAAATCACAAGAATCAATTAGTGCGGTGGTAGATGAGACACTCTCGAGGGGGCAGAGGGGAGCCGTGCTAATATTAATATCCATACCTTAAATGTCTCCCTTTCCATTCCCACCTTCCTCCTCTGTTGAAGTCAGCATCTCCAGCACAGGCAGTTATACTAGAGTTCCAGACTGAAATCTCACATAGAAAGGAAAAGAAAAACAAAGCCTAAAAGTTCTGGGTGCCTGTTAGTGCCAGGATACCAACTTGCTCTGTGATATCTTGGTGGCAAAACTGTCTGGATAAGGTCACATGCTGGGCACAAAGGTAGGGCGGGAACGGGGTGCAGGCTGAGCCAGGCGTGGGGTTTCAGGGAAGCTTGTTCATGTGAACACTTAACAGATGGCAAACAAGACGACACAACAGGTACAGAAGCTGCAAGACACAGAACCAGGGTGTAAACCAAGGGGCCGGCAGAAGTAGACTTGGTGTCAACTCATAGCGACCCTATGTACCACAGAACCACTGCTGGGTCCTGCACCGTCCTCATAATCGTTACGTTGGAGCCCACTGATGCAGCCACCAGTCGAGGGTCTTCCTGTTTTTAGCTGACCCTCTACTCTACCAAGCATGTTCTTCTCCAGGGACTAGTCCTTTCTGATAGGATGTCCAACACATGGGAAACAAGGCTCATCATCCATGCTTCTAAGTAGCATTCTGGCTGTATTTCTTCTAAGACAGCTTAGTTTATTTAAAAAGTCCTGAACACTCCATTCCACAACTGGAGCTCAGCAACAAAATGCCACAAAAGCATACAGGAGCCATTCTGCCTGGAACGGGTGCGCTGAGCTTATTGGCTCCCCTTAAACTTTACCTGGCCTGGTGAGGAGGCAGTTCAGAGTCCAGGCCAGAAGAGGCCCAGCCTTCTCCAACTCTTCCATGTGGTGGTGGGCAAACCCTCTACCTAAAATTACAGGCTGGGCACAGAGGCAGGGGTGAGAGGGTCCGTTGGGGGGGGGGAGGGAGGCGGGCGGTGACAGTGGGGAGGAGCTGCGGACTGAAAGGGTCGCTGGCAGCAATAGGGTGCGGACTAAGATGGAAGGAGGCAGAGGCGAAAAGGGAAGGTGGAGCAGGCAGAGCCAGTTGTGGGGTTTCAGGGAGCTTGTTCATGTAAATGCTGAGTGGGGGCAAACAGGACGAGAGAGCAGGGGCAGGAGGTGCAAGACACAGAACCAAGGTGCAAAGCGAAGGGCCGGGCGATGTTGCAGCGGTGGTCGACATTTTGAGGAAGCCCGGGGGACCTGGGTATAGTGACTGAGCTCAGGCTGACCCTCAAAGGCATCAGTGGACCGGGGAGACCAGAGGAGGGCTGAACAGGAGGCGCTGGCCGGGCGCTTCTGGAAGCCCTCGGTTCTGACTCTTCTGTCCTCATGTCCTGAGCCATCTCCAGACACGGGTAATGATTCCCCAGGGTCCACCGGCTCACCTAGATGTGCGGCCGCCCTTCCCCACCCTCCGGTGCCCATCCGCCTGTCTGTTCCGGATATCTCTAAAATTTTGATATTTTGTCCTCACAGATTGTTCTTAAAGTACATTTCATTAAAGTGTCATTAATCCTGACCACCGAGTTTCCTGGCACCCCTTAAACATCTCTTCATTTACCCTAATCAGGCCCTGGCGGGGTGGGTGTGTGGAGCTCACAGGTCAGAGTCCAAGCCAAAGAATGCACAACCTCTCCATCTCCGGGCCCCTCCACTGTCCGCCTGTTTCCTCCCTCCAGATTGTCCTCTCAGTGGGCTTTTGAATATTTAGCTCCTGTCTTCTTGTCTCCACTATTTCCATTAAGGCGCTAGATGGTGACTTCGCTTCAGTTTTGACTTCCATGGCTTAGAATCACCTGACTCTGAATTTCAGCGAAATCGTGGCTGGCCACCAGAGGGCGCTTGCAAACCCACCCGGGACCCCAGCGTGGGACCCGCCGATGCTTGGCCGAACGGACCTGGGCGCCCTCCCATGGTGAAAGCAGGAGCTTTCCTTCCTGCAGGACCCACCGCCGCAGGGAGAGGACCCGAGCCTCTTTGGAACCAAACGCGCAATGAGTCGGCGGCAATGAGGAAAACGCTCCCTTTTCACTGCCCAGACTGCAGAAGAAGGAGCTCGGCTGCAGCTCCTGTCAGACAGATTTCTCCAAAAGCGAGCAAAAAACTGTGCATTTTTTAAGCTGTTTCCACGTGTTTTGATCTTTGCTTCTCATATAGTATTTTAGCAAGACCTATGCAAACCGTTTGCACTTCACTACTAGCCTCAAGTTTGGGGTTTCGAACACCCACTCCCCGAGAGCCCAGGGAAGAAAGGCCTGGAGATCTGCTTCCATAAAGATTCACCCTTTGCTGAGAAAATGCTGTGGAAAAGGGTTCTACTCTCTAACACATGGGGTCACCAGGAGTCGGAATCCATTGGACGGCAACTGGTTTCAGTTTTTTTTTTTTTTTACAACAACATCCAAACATTCCTTCATGGTTTTGGTGGGTTGAAATCATAGCATGCTCTAGTTTTTTTTTTTTTTTTTTTACAGATTCAGTATTGCTGCTGGGGAGAAACTCCACAGATTCAGAGAAAGGGGAAGCACATAAAAGAAGTGTACAAAATATAGGGAACTTCCAGTCGAGTCAGCTGAGTACACAGCCAGTGAGACTTTTTATCCAGAAACTCAAGGAGAAATTGAATATGGGTGTCCTTACGTACCTGCTTTTGTTAAAAACTTAATGGCTATTCTTTCCTACAATATTAATGTAGTTCATCGGAATCTGAAAAATTCAAAGTAAAGGTCACATTATTTTAAATTTATAAATGAAAAAACTAAGATTATATAAATTATATAAATAAAATGTTCTTGTTTAACTACCATTTCTTATCATTTTACTTCACTGGTTTGTGGTTATTGTTAATTGCCATTGAGTAACCTTTGTGTTTGCAAGAGGGAAAGTTAACGGATTCATTGCATGAAAGAGGAACCAAAATACAGTTTCTCTCATTCTACTTGATTAAGTCAGAGGGCTTGATTAAGTCAGAGGGTTTTTTTTCTCTTATTGAAAAACATGTAGGTTAATGATGCATCTGCAGTCTTTTACTTGGAAAAGAATGTAAAGTTACTCCCATTCAAATACGTGCAGGCACTTGTTTTCTCTAATTCTACTTGATTAAGTTAGACAATTTTATTAAGTCAGAGGGTTTTTTTCTCTCATCGAAAAACATGCAAGTTAATGTTGTTTTTGCAGTCTCTTAGCTGGAAAAGAAAGTAAAGATACTCCCATTCAAATACATCCAGTGACTTGGGCTTATAGGTTTTGAATGTACAGTTTGTTTTACCTGGGCATGAATGTGCATTAAAAATATCTTGAGAGCAGAATGCTGTCTCTCCTGTGCAAGTACGAGGCTATAGCGATGTAGTTTTATTGAGTGAACATTAGCTTCCAGGTTTTTCAATAAGAAAAAGAACCTCTGATCTAATCAAATATGCCTAACTTAATCAAGTAGAATCCAGGAAAACAAGGGACTGCACCAATTTGAATGGGAGTAACTTTACATGCTTTTCAGCTAAGACTCTGCAGATGCAGCATTAGCTTGCAGGTTTTTCAATAAAAGAAAACAAACAAAAAAAATCTGATCTAATCAAATGCGCCTAACTTAAGTAGAATCCAAGAAAACAGGGGACCGCATGGATTTGAAAAGGAGTAGCGTCACATTCTTTGCCAACTAAGACACTGCAGAGGCAGCATTAGCTTGCGTGTTTTTCAGTAACAGAAAAAAACCTGATTTCATCAAATCCTCTGGCTTAATCAGGCAGAATGAGACAAACTGTCCTTTGGTTTCTCTTTCATGCAATGAATTCAGTAACTTTGGCTCTTGGAAACACAAGCTTTACTCAGCAAAACTACATCGCCGTAGTCCATGTACTTGCAGAGGATATACCACACAGTGCTATCGTTCAGAGAGTCTTAATACACCTTCCCGCAGGGGTAAAACGAAGTGCAAAATGAAAACCTATGAAACCCAAGAGTCTGCATGTATTGGAATGAGAGCAACTCTTCATTCTTTTGCAACTAACAGACTGCAGAGGCAACATTAGCTTGCACATTTTTCAATATGAGAGAAAACCCTCTGACTTAACCAAACCTGCTGACTTAAACAAGTGGAATGAAACTGTATTTTTGTTTCTCTTTTGCTCAATAAATTTGGTAACTTTGTCTCTAGCAAGCACAGGGTTTAGTCAGCAAAACTACATTGCTATAGCCTGTGTACTTGCCCCGAAAAACCTGCATGGTGTTCTCGTTGAGATTGTTAACGCACATTCGCACTGGGTAAGACAAAGTCCTTATTGAAATTCATTAAAACCCAAGTGTCTGCACGTATTTCAATGGGTGTAACTTTACATTCTTTTCCAACTAATAAAATGCAGAGGTAACATTAGCGTGCATATTTTTCAGTGAAAGAAACATGTTTTGATTTCATCGGATTCTTGACTTAATCAGGCAGAATGAGAGAAACCGTATTTTGTTTTCTTTTTTGCTCAATGAATTCGGTAACTTAGCCTCTTGCAAACACCAGATTTAGTTAGCAAAACTTCATGGTGGTAAAACAAATACTTGCAGAGGAAAACTACATAGTACTATCGTTAAGAGATTCTTAGTGCACTTTCAGGCCCAGATGAAAACAAAGTGCATATTGAAATCCTATAAAAGCCAAGTGTCTCCACATATTTCAGTGGGTGTAGCTTTACGTTCTTTTCCAACTAAGAGACTGCACAGACAACGTTAGCTTCCACGTGTTTCAGTAAGAGAGGATACCTTCTGACTTCATCAAATCCTCTGACTTAATCAGGCAGAATGAGAGAAACTCTATTTTGGTTTCTCTTTCATTCAATGAATTTGGTAACTTTGAGTCTTGCAAGCACAAGGTTTCCTCAGCAAAACTACATTGTTGTAGCCTTTGTACTTGCAGAGGAATAACTATATTGTATTATTGTTAAGAGATTGATAATGCACATTCACGCCCAGGTAAAACAAAGTGCATGTTGAAATCCTAAAAACCCAAGTGTCTGCGTGTATATGAATTAGAGTAACTTTACATTCTTTTCCAACTAAGAGATTTCAGAGGCAATATTAGCTTACCTGTTTTTCAGTAAGAGAAAAACTTTCTGACTTCATCAAATCCTCTGACTAAATTACAAAGAATGAGAGAAACTCTATTTTGGTTTCTCTTTTATGCAATGAATTCGGTAACTTTGACTCTTGCAAACACAAGGTTCACTCAGCAAAACTACATCATGGTAGCCCATATACTTCAGAGGAAAAACTACATAGTCTTATCCTTGTTAAGAGATTGTTAAAACACATTCACGCCCAGGTAAAACAAACTGCATATTGAAATCATAAAACCCAAGGGTCTGCACCTATTTTAATGGGTGTAACTTTACATTCTTTTCCAACTAAGAGACTGCAGAGCAACATTATTTTGAATGTTTTTCAATATGAGAGAAAACCCTGTGACGTAATCAAACCTCCTGACTTAATCAAGTCAGATGACAGAAACTGCATTTTCATTTCTTTTTTGCGCAGTGAATTCAGTCACTTTGGCTCTTGCAAACACAAGGTTTACTTAGAAAAACTACACCATGGTAGGCCCTGTACTTGCAGAGGGATAACTACATCGCGTTTTCATTAAGAGAACGTTAAGGCACATTCATGCACAGTTTTAAAAAAAGTACATATTGAAATCCTTTAAAACCGAAGTGTATGCACATTTTCCAATGGGTGTAACCTACCATTCCTCCCCAACTAAGAGAATACAGAGGCAACACTAGCTGGCAGGTTTTCAGGAAGAGAAAAACCTTCTGACTTCATCAAATCCTCTGACTAAATCAGGCAGAATGAGAGAAACTCTCTTTTGGTTTCTCTTTCATGGAATGAATTTGGTAACTTTGACTCTTGCAAACACAAACTCTACCTCACTGTAGCCCGAATAATTGCACAGAACAATCTGCATGGTGTTCTCTTTAAGAAATTGATAATGCACATTCACGACGGGATAAAACAAAGTGCATATTGAAATCCTATAAAACCCAAATGTCTACACGAATTTCAATGGGTGTGACCTAACATTCTTTTCCAACCAAGAGAATCCAGAAGCAACATTACCTTGCATGTTTTTCAATATGAGAGAAAACCCTCTGATGTGATCAAACCTCCTGACTTAATCAAGTGGATCAGAGAAAGTATATTTTCGTTTCTCATTCAGGCAATGAATTTGGTAACTTTGCCTCTCCAAACACAATGTTTACTCGCAAAACTACATCGCGGTAGCCCATATACTTGCAGAGGAAAAACTACATAGTGTTATCAGTAAGAGATTGTTAAAGCACACTCACGCACAGGGATAACAAACTCCGTATTGAAATCTTATGAAACCCAAGGGTCTACACCTATTTCAATGGGTGTAATGTTACTTTCTTTTCCAACTAAGAGACTGCGGAGCAACATTAGCTTGCATTTTTTCTATATGAGAGAAAATCATCTGACTTCACCAAGCCATATGACTTAATCAAGTGGGAAGAGAAAAACTGCATTTTCGTTTCTCTTT
This sequence comes from Loxodonta africana, assembly GCF_030014295.1. Taxonomy (NCBI): domain Eukaryota; kingdom Metazoa; phylum Chordata; class Mammalia; order Proboscidea; family Elephantidae; genus Loxodonta; species Loxodonta africana. Next base: position 388,452 of record NW_026974946.1, on the reverse strand, counting down.
CGCACACCGAATTCAGAAACTTTGGCACTTGCCAATCGAAGATTCACTGAGCAAAACTACATGGAGGTAGCCCATATACTTTCAGAGGAAAAACTACATAATCTTATCATTGTTAAGACATTGTTAAAGCACATTCATGTCCAGGTAAAACACAGTTCATAATGAAATCTTATAAAACCCAAAGGTCTGCACCTATGTCTCTTAGTTGGAACAGAACAGAAAGTTACACCCATTGAACTGTGGGCAGACACATGAGTTCTCTGGCTTTCAGTATGAACTTTGTTTTACCCGAGACTAAATATTATTTCACAATATCTTAAAGTTAGCACTACCTAGATGTTCCTCTGTAAGTTACAGGGGCTACCTATATGTAGTTTAGCAGAGTAAACCTCGTGCTCGCAAAAGCCAAACTTCCTGGGTTCACTGCATGAAAAAGAAACCCAAAGACAGTTTCTTTCATTCTGCCTGCTTTCGTCAGGGGATTGGATGAAGTCTGAGAGTTCTTTCTCTTACTGAAAAGCATGAAAGCTGATGTTGCCTCTGCATTCTCTTAGATGGATATGGGAAGTTACACCCATTGAACTGCAGGCACACACATGGGTTCTCTAGGATTTCAAAACGCACTTTGTTTGACCTGGGCCTGAATGTGCTTACACAATCTCTTAATGCTGACTTTACATAGTTGTACCTCTTCAAGCTACAGGGCTACCACAATGTAGTTTTGCTGAGGAAACCTTGTGCTCACAAGCCAGACTTACCAAGTTCACTAAATGAAAGACAAACCTAAAGTCAGTTTCTTTCATTCTAAATGCTTTCGCCAGAGGTCTGGATGAAGTCACAGAGATCTTCCTCTTAATGAAAAACATACAAGCTGATGTTGCTCCTGCCCTCTCTTACTTGGAAAAGAATGGAAACTTAAACTAATTGAACTGGAGACAGAAACTTGGGTTTGCTAGGATTTAATATGCACTTTGTTTTCCCTGGGCATCAGTGTGTTTTCACAACCGCTTAACACTACCACTTCATTGTTGTTTCTCTGTAAGAACAGTGGCTACTGCTATGTAGTTTTACTGAGGAAACCTTGAGTTTCCAGGAGCCAAACTTACTGCTTTCACTGCAGAAAAGAGAAACCAAAAGACAGTTTCTCTTATTCTGACTGCTTTCATCAGGGGGGAAACCCTGGTGGCATAGTGGTTAAGTGCTACAGCTGCTAATCAAAGGGTCGGCAGTTCAAATCCACCAGGCGCTTCTTGGAAACTCTATGGGGCAGTTCTACTCTGTCTATAGGGTCGCTATGAGTCGGAATGGACTCGATGCCACTGGGTTTGGTTTTGGTTTTGGTTTATCAGAGGACTGGATGAAGTCAGAGAGTTCTTTCTCTTACTGAGAAACATGTAAGTTGATGTTGCCTCTGCACTATTTACTTGGAACGGAATGGAAAGCTACACCCATTGAACTATAATCGGACACTTTGGTTTGTTAGGATTTCAATATGTGCTTTGTTTTGCCTGGTCATCAATGTGCTTTCACAATCTCATAAGGCTACCACTAAGTAGTTGTTTCTGTTCATGAACAGGGGCTACCACGATGTATTTTTCATGAAAAAATCTTGCTTTTCCAGGATCCAAAGTTACTGAGTTCACTGCAGGAAAGAGAAACCAAAAGACAGTTTCCCTCATTCTGCCTGCTTTTGTCAGAGGAGTGATTGAAGCCGGAGAGTTCTTTCACTTCCTGAGAAACAAGAAAGCTGATGTTGCCTCTGCACTCTCTTACATGGAAAGGAAAGGAATATTACACACTTTGAACTGCAGGCAGACACTTGGGTTTGCTATTATATCAATACTCATTTTGTTTTCCATGGGTGTCAAAGTACTTTCACAATCTCTTAAAGCTACCACAACGTAGTTGTTTCTCTACGAATACCCAGGATAACACAGTGTACTTTTGCTAAGGAAACCTTGCATTTCCAGGAGCCAAAGTTATGGATTTCGCTGCAGAAACAGAAACCAAAAGACAGTTTCTTTCATTCTGCCTGCTTTACTCAGAGGACTAGATGAAGTCCAAGAGTTCTTTCTCTTACTGAGAAACATGCAAGGTGATGTTGCCTCTGTGCTCTCTGACTTGGAAAGGAGTGGAAAGTTAAACCCATTAAACTATAAGGAGGCACTTCAGTTTGCTAGGATTTCGATATGCACTTTGTTTTGCTTGGTCAACAATGTGCTTTCACAATCTCTTCAGGCTACTGTGTAGTTGTTTCTTTTCATGAACAGGGGCTACCACGAAGTAATTTTGGTGAAAAAAATCTTGCATTTCCAGGAGCCAAAGTTACCAAGTTCACTTCAGGAAATAGAAACCAAAAGACAGTTTCTCCTATTCTGCCTGATTTCTTCAGAGGAATGGATGAAGTCAGAGAGTTCTTTCACTTACTGAGAAACATGCAAGCTGATATTGCCTCTGCGCTGTCTTAGTTGGAAAGGAATGGAAAATTACACCCTTTGAACTGCGGGCAGACACTTGGGTTTGCTGTTATATCAATACGCACTTTGTTTACTGTGGACGTCAAACAGCGTTCACAATCTCTTAATGCTAACACTACATAGTTGTTCCTCTGCAAGGACAGGGGCTACTGTGATGTAGTCTTGCTGAGGAAACCTTGCATTTCCAGGAGCCAAAGTTACTGGTATCACTGCAGTGAAGAAAAACCAAAAGACAGTTTCTCTCATTCAGCCTACTTTCATCACGGGACTGGATGAAGTCAGAGAGTTCTTTCTATTACTGAGAGACATGCAAGCTGATGTTGCCTCTGTAGTCTCTTACTTGGAAAGAAATGGAAAGTTACACCCATTGAACTGTAAGCAGACACTTGGGTTTATTAGGATTTCAATATGCTCTTTGTTTTCCCTGGGTGTCAAGATGCTTTCACAATCTCTTAATGCTAACACAATGTGATTGTTCCTCTGCAAGGAGAGGTGCTACCTCAATGCAGTTTTTGTGAGGAAACTGTACCTTTCCAAGAACCAAAGTTGCCAAGTTCATTGCAGGATAGAGAAATCAAAACACAGTTTCTCTCATTCTGCCTGCTTTTGTCAGAGGACTGAATGAAGTCAGAGGGTTATTTCTCTTACTGAGAAAAATGCAAGCTGATTTTTCCTCTGTGCTGTCTTACTTGGAAAGGAATGGAAAGTTATACCCATTGAACAGCAGGAAGACACTAGGGTTTGCTGGGATTTCAATATACACTTCTTTTTTTCCTAGGCATCAATGTGCTTTCACAATCTCTTAATGCTAACACCACTTAGTTGTTCCTCTGCAAGGACAGGGGCTGCCACAATGTGGACTTGCTGAGGAAGCCTTGTGTTTCCAGTAGCCAAAGTTACCGATTTCACTGCAGTAAAGAGAAACCAAAAGACAGTTTTTTTCATTCTGCCTGCTTTCATCAGAGGACTGGATGAAGTCAGAGAGTTCTTTCTCTTACTGAGAAACATGCAAGCTGATGTTGCCTCTGCAATCTCTTACTCAATAGGAATAGGAAGTTAAGCCAGTTGAACTCAGGCAGACATGAGTTTGCTAGGATTTCAATATGCGCTTTCTTTTCCCTGGGCATCAGTGGGCTTTCACAATCTCTTAACATTACCACCTCGTAGTTGTTTCCATGCAATAACAGGGGCTACTTGATGCAGTTTTGCTGAGGAAACCTTGAGTTTCCAGGAGCCGAAGTACCAGTGTCACTGAAGGAAAGAGAAACCAAAACAGTCTCTTTCATTCTCCCTGCTCTCGTCAGAGGACTGGATGAAGTCAAAGAGTTCTTTCTGTTACTGAGAAAAATGCAAGCTGATGTTGCCTCTGTGCTCTCTTACTTTGAAAAGACTGGAAAGTTACATCCATTGACGTATAAGCATATACTTGGGTTTGCAACGATTACAATATGTTGTTTGTTTTCCTTGGGCATCAAATGTCCTTTCACAATCTCTTAAGGTTACCACTTCATACTTGTTTCTATGCAAGAACAGAGGTTACCGTGATGTAGTTTTGCTGAGGAAACCTTGCGTTTCCAGGAGTCAAAGTTCCTGATGTCACTGCAGGAAAGAGAAACCCGAAGACATTTTCTTTCACTCTGCCTGCTTTCTTCAGAGGACTGGGTGAAGTCAGAGACTTCTTTCTCTTACTGAGAAATATGCAAGCTGATGTGGCCTCTGCCCTCTCTTACTTGGAAAGGAATGGAAAATTACACCCATTGTGCTATTAGCATTCACTTGGGTTTGCTAGGATTTCAATATGCTCTTTGTTTGCCCTGGCCTTCATTGTGCTTTCACAATGTCTTAACATTACCACTTCATAATAATTTCTGTGCAAGAACAGAGGATAAAGTGATGCAGTTTTGCTGAGGAAACCTTGCATTTCCAGGGGCCAAAGTTTCCGATTTCACAGCAGGAAAGAGAAAACTTAAGGCAGTTTCATCCAGTCTACTATCATCAGTGGACAAGATAAAGTCCAAGAGTTCTTTCTCTTACTGAAAAACATGCAAGTTGATGTTTCCTCTGTGCTCTGTTACTTGGAAAGAAATGGAAAGTTACATCCAGTGAAGTATAAGCATACACTTGGGTTTGCTAGGATTTCAGTATGCCCTTTGTTTTCCATGGGCGTCAGTGTGATTTCAGAATCTCTTAACGTTACCACTTAGTAGTTGTTTCTATGTAAGAACAGAGGTTACTGCGATGTAGTTTTGCTGAGGAAACCTTGTGTTTCCAGGAGTCAAAGTTACCGCTTTCACTGCGGGAAAGAGAAACCTAAAGACAGTTTATCTCATTCAGCCTGCTTTCCTCAGAGGAATGGATGAAGTCAGAGACTTCTTTCTCTTATTGAGAAACATGCAAGCTGATGTTGCCTCTGTGCTGTCTTACTTGGAGAGGAATGGAAAGTTACACCGATTGAGTTGCGGGCACACAGTTGGGTTTGCTAGTATTTAAATATGCACTTTATTTTTCCTGGGTGTCAATGTGCTTTCACAATCTCTTAAAGCTACCACTATGTAGTTTTTTCTATGCAAAAATCAGGGCTAACACGATGTAGTTTTGCTGAGGAAGCCTTGTGTTTCCAGGAGCTGAAGTTAAAGATATCATTGCAGGAAACAGAAACCGAAAGATAGTTTCTTTCATTCTGACTGCTTTCTGCAGAGGACTGGGTGAAGTCAGAGAGTGCTTTCTCTTACCGAGAAACATACAAACTGAGGTTGTCTCTGCGCTGTCTTACTTGGTTGGAATGGAAAATTACACGCGCCGAACTGCAAGCAGACACCTGGGTTTGCTAGGATTTCAATATGCACTTTGCTTTCACTGGGGGTCAATATACTTTCAGGGTCTCTTAATGCTACCACTATGTAGTTGTTTCTATGCAAATACCTTGGTAACGTGATTTAGTTTTGCTGAGGAAACCTTGCATTTCCAGGAGCCAAAGTTACCCATTTCAATGCAGGAAAGAGAAACCAAAAGACAATTTCTTTCATCCTGCCTGCTTTCGTCAGAGGGCTGGATGAAGTCTGAGAGTTCTTTCCCTTCTGAGGAACATGGAAGCTGATGTTGCCTCTGTGCTCTCTTACTTGGAAAGGAATAGAATGCTCCACCCATTGAACTCAGGCGGACATTGGTTTGCTAGTATTTCAATATGCACTTCGTTTTCCCTGGGCATCAATATGCTTTCACAATCTCTTAAGGTTACCACTTTGTACTTCTTTCTATGCAAGAACAGAGGTTACCGCAACGTAGTTTTGCTGAGGAAACCTTGCGTTTCCATGAGTCAAAGTTACCATTTCACTGCAGGAAAGAGAAACCTAAGACGGTTTCTCTAATTTTGCCTGCTCTCATCAGAGGACTAGATGAAGTCATAGAGTTCTTTCTCTTACTGAGAAACATGCAAGCTGATATTGCCTCTGCACTCTCTTACTGGAAAAGGAATGGAAAGTTACAACCATAGACGCATAGACGTATAAGCAGACCCTTGGGTTTCTAGCATGTCAAGATGCTCTTTGTTTTCCCTGGGCGTCAATGTGCTTTCACAATCTCTTAATGCTAACAAAATTTAATTCTTCCTCTGCAAGGACAGGTGCTACGGCAATGCAGTTTTTGTGAGTAAACCTTACGTTTCGAAGAAACAAAGTTACCGAGTTCGTTTCAAGAAAGGGAAACCAGAGACAGTTTCCTTCATTCTGCCTACTTTTGTCAGAGGACTGGATGAAGTCAGAGAGTTCTTTCTCTTACTGAGAAACATGCAAGCTGATATTTCACCTGTGCTCTCTTACTGTGAAAGGAATGGAAAGTTAAACCCATTGAACTCAGGTGGACACTGGTTTGCTAGGATTTCAATATGCAGTTTGTTTTCCCTGGGCATCAATGTGCTTTCCCAATGTCTTAAGGTTATTATTATGTAGTTGTTTCTATGAAAGAACAGGGGTTACACGATGTAGTTTTACTGAGGAAACCTTGCATTTCCAGGAGCCAATGTACCAATTTCACTGAAGGAAAGAGAAACCAAAAGACAGTTTCATTCTGCCTGCTTTTGTCAGAGGACTGGAGGAAGTCAGAGTGTTCTTTCTCTTACTGAGAAACTTAACAAACTGATATTGCCCCTGTGCTCTCTTACTGGGTTGGAATGGAAAGTTTTACCTGTTGAACTGTAAGCAGACACCTGAGTTTGCTAGGATTTAAATATGCACTTTGCTTGTCCTGGGGGTCAATGTACTTTCAGAGTCTTTTAAGGCTGCCACTGTGTAGTTGTTTCTATACGAATACCCAGGATAACACGATGCACTTTTACTGAGGAAATCTTGCATCTCCAGGAGCCTAAGTTACCAATTTGAATGCAGGGAACAGAAACCAAAAGACAGTTTCTTTCATTCTGTCTGCTTTCATCAGAGGACTGAATGAAGTCCGAGAGTTCTTTCTCTTACTGAGAAACATGCAACCTAATGTTGACTCTGCACTCTCTTACTTAGTAGGAAGGGAATGTTACTCCCATTGAACTCGGGAGGACATGGGTTTGCTAGGATTCCAATATGCGCTTTCTTTTCCCTGGGGGTCAATGTGCCGTCACAATCTCTTAATGGTACCACTATGTAGTTGTTTCACTGTTAGAAGAGGGGATACAGCAATGTAGTTTTGCTGAGAAAAACTTGCTTTTCCAGGAGCCAAAGTTTCTGAGTTTATTGCAGGAAAGAGAAACCAAAAGATAGTTTCTGTCATTCTGCCTGCTTTCATCAGAGGAGTGAATGAAGTCAGAGAGTTCTTTCTCTTACTGAGAAACATGCAAGCTGATGTTGCCTCTCCATTCTCTTAGTTGGAAAAGAAAAGAAAGCTACACCCATTTACTGTTCGCAGACACTTGGGTTTTCTAGGATAAAAATGGGCTCTTTGTTTTACCCTGGCATGAATGTGCTTTCACAATCTCTTAAAGCTAAAACTATTTAGTTGTTCTACTGGTTTCCAGGGCTACTGCAATGTAGCTTTGTTGAGGAAATCTTGTGTTCGCAAGAGCCAAAGTTTCTGAGTTCACTGCATGAAAGGGAAATCCAAAGGCAGTTTCCTCCTTCTGCCTGCTTTTGTCAGAGGACTGGGTGAAGTCAGAGAGGTCTAGCTCTTCCTGCTGAGTGAAGTAAGTCAGTCACAAAAGGACAGATAGTGTGTGAGATCATTATTATAAGAACTTAAGAAAAGGTTTTAACACAGAAAAAAAATTATTTGATGGCTATGAGGGTGGGGAGTGTGGGGGGAGGGAAAATCACAATTTTTTTTTTTTTTTTTTACATAGTAGACGAGGGTCAACTTCAGTGAAGGGAAGGACAACAAACAATACAGGGGAAGTCAGCAAACTGGATCAAACCAAAAACGAAGAAGTTTCCTAAACACATTCAAACACTTTGAGGGACAGACTAGCTGGGACTGGGGATGGAGATCATAGTTTTGGGGTATATCTAGGTCAATTGGCATAATAGACTCGACAGCAGTGGGTTTGTTTTTTTGGAGAATGTGCTAAAAAACAAAACCCTTTGAACTGAGAGGATTCTGACTTATAGCAACCATACGGGACAGAGTAGAACTGCCCCATAGACTTTCCAAGGAATGGCTGGTGGATTAGAACTGCTGACCTGTTGGCTAGCAGCCAAGCTCTTAACCACTACACCACCAGGGCTCCAAGAGAATGTGTTGCGAACCATGAAATCAGGAGAGGAGAGTGGATATGCTGAGTGGAAGTGGGAAAAAGTGCTAGGTACAGAAGTGGAGCTACAATGATTGTCTTGTTTTTGTCAACATTTAGAATAAACTTTGCAGTGTCAGCATTTGTGTTTGTGTATGTGTATGTTTGTGCAAGCCTTTCCCTTCTGTTTTACCCTTCATAGTCTTCTGAGGGGGGTATTAGATATGGGCCAGGTTGCAAGGAGTTTCAGTGTAGTGTGATGATTTGACATACTCAGTTAAATTAATTCGCTCAAAAGTCCCCATTCCAGACCTTGTAGTTCCACTCTTATTAATGCCTTTCCTTTCACATGTAAATCTGTTAACATACCTTATTGATTTAGCAATCCAGAGGTTCAGCTTTGCATCTGACTTCGTTTTAACCAACCCTTTTTACCTATATCAGAATATACACTAATTATGATAAATTTCTTGAGACTGTCTATAGATGCTCCCATGTTTGGAATCCTTTCTCCCCTGGTTGTTCTTACTTAATAGTTATCTTTTTTGTTTCATGGATTATTTTTTCTTATCTATATGAAAAACTTTTTAAAATGTTTGTTGAATTATTTTTGGAGTATTTCTTGGGGGACAGAATATACTATGATGTGTTACGTTTGCTGCCTGTCTTTCATTGTTTTGGCTTTTCAACATTAAAATCCTGCTTCCTGTCTCCTTAACTGCTGCCCCAAAGTAGAGGAAATTGGCAGAAATGGTTTAGGCATCATGCTGACATTCAGGATAAGCTTTTAGACCTCATACATAGTAATTTCCCTGTCTCTGGGTGAGTTTGGAAACCCTAGTACCATAGTGGCTAAGTGCTATGGCTGCTAACTAAAGGGTCTGCAGTTCAGATTCTCCAGGTACTCCTTGGAAACTCTATGGAGCAGTTCTACTCTGTCCTATAAGGTCGCTATGAGTCAGAATCGAATCAAAGGCAATAGGTTTTTTTTTTTTTTTTAGTTTTAGGTGAAGTTTAACCCCCATATTCTGAACACCCGATGCATGAAGTTACACGTAAATAGCATTGCAGCTGTGCAGTAAGATTAATAATGTTACTGATGTAACTTATATGAACTTCCTACGTGTAAACCCCTTAAAAGTAACCTTCCATTCCCTCTCACTGAGCAGCGTTGGCAGTAGCAACCCTGACTATTTCTTTCCTTAGCACCACGAAATAAAGGTGCCTTTCTACACTCTTATCTCAGTCACTGGTTTATTAGCTGATTCAAGCCATGCCGACAAGAACCTAGGGTTTCCACCCAGCAAAAATGAGCACTTCCAGGTAATAATATCTCATATTTATCAAAAGGTATATCATAGTCATTCTTCAGAATTTCATTAATTATAATCATCACAACAGTTCTGTAAAGTAAGTTCTATTAATATTTTCATATTTTAGATAATAAAATGGAGGTTCAGAGAGGGTAAATAAATTACCCAAGTTGAACTCATGAGGAATAAATAAATAGTCCAAGTTCACATTGGTCTTAAGCATTAGAATCAAGTTTCAAACGTGGTCTAGCTGCAGGTTCCAGGCTCATAACAGCTACTCTAAATTACTTCTTAATGTCAGTTTTCTGCTTTAATAATGTCATCCCTGAAATAACAGAAAGTATCAGATTAAAAGAAGAGAAATAGCAGTGGGGTTCATAAAGTAGTGAATACCTAGGATAATTTCTGGGAGAGAAAATAAATTCAATAAAGACAATGAATAAATGAATTGAAACAACAAGCTAATCAGTTCATTTTGGATGCAGGACTTGCTCAAACTAAATAATGGAAAACCATCACAAAGTGGTTACAGAACATGGGCAGGTTTGTAATAAATGTGCTGTGGGGGGATATTAGGAATTATCATTAAGTCTGGAACAGGAGCAATGGTTACACAGTGGTTAGAGCTCGGCTACTAATGAAAAGGTGGACATTTCAAATCCACCAGGTGCTCTTTTGAAATTCTAAGGGGCAGTTCTAGTCTGTCCTATATGGTCTCTATGAGTCAGAATTGACTGGGCAGGAAGAATCTGGTCTTTTGGTTTAGTAAGGAAGATGCTAAAAACAATAACAAGGAAGTTCCCATTTAAGAAATGATTTGTGAATTTCTGCCTTGAAAAGTTCCGCCACCTTTAAAAATAAAGGTAGAAGTAGAATTTTTTAAAAAATAGCTAAATCATTATCACTAATGATGTGTAGAAGTTGGCCAGGGGCTTGTCAAGATTGATGTTACTTCCTTAAAAAGAGAGGTCTCTGAGGAGATTTTTTCCCTACCATCTTCTACTTTCTGGATTGTGTTACCGTTTGAGCTTCAGTTCTTAGCAAATTTAATTTTAGGGCAAGAGATTGGCAAATATATTTATTGGCTTTGATTTTGCTGAGCTACTGAACCAATGAGAGCCTTCAGGCCCCACTACTGGACTTTTAATTTGTTTTAATAAATTAAAACTTCTTCCTTGAGCTAATGTTTGAGTGATCCATTTACTTATTGAGTGTTTCATTAAATACCTGGGAAAACATTTCTAGATGACACAAGGGGCAGAGGAAGAGGGACATGCAATCACAAAGGTTGGGCATCATGGAATCGTAGGCTGTGCCATTCATATAGACTAAGATGTGAAGAAACCTGCTGAAAATGTGCAATATATTGGGTATTGCCATGGTTAATGTAAACATCCAAGTGCTTCCCACCACAGTATCACACATACCAAAAGGAACAACAGGCAACGCAGTGATATACATCAACCCAAAGAAAAGAAATTTGTCTAATCCACTTATAGTTTTTCACTGAAGAAGCTCCTGAAAATAGGAAAGACAAAGAGAAATAGAGACAATGATGAGAAAATACTGAGGAGCTTTTTTTTGATATACAAGTTAAATATTATTACAGTGAGAATAAGAAATAATGTGTGATTCATTAAAATGTTTAAAGACTCCCAATAATGTTGATAGTTGTCGTAGCTGTTAGGTGCCAAGGAGTTGGTTGTGATCACAGGAATTCCACGAACTACAGAATGAAAGAATGTCTGGTCCTGAACCATCCTCACAATATTTGCTGTGTTTGAGCCCATTGTTGCAGACACTGTATCAATCCATCTCATTGAGGGTCTTCCTATTTTTGCTGACCCTCTACTATACCAACCATGATGTCCTTCTCTGAGGACTGGCCCTCCTCCTAAGTGTCAAATAGTACCTGCATATAATTTCTCTGTAGGAGAAAGTTACCACCAAAGAGAGTGGAGTGAAGGAATTGACAAATCGGTGCTACATATATTGATGGATTTCCTGGACAAAGAATAAATCAGTGGAGAGGTGGGCAGAAATGCCAGGGCATAGGAAAGTCTTGGAATTCAAGTTATAAAAAAGAATGATATTCTAATTTCCAGCTTATGTGAATGACACATCCCTAGAACTGTTAGGAGCACGCCCTTCACAATAATGTGGTGTTTCTCCCAGTTTCCACAGTGTCATATTCAAGGAGAAATCATCTTATATTTATAGCCTGTCTTACCTATATACAATGGCAACTAAAAATAATAACAAACCTGTATCATCTCTTTGATGAGAAGAATAAAAATATTTACTATGATATTATCTTACTTAAATACCAGCAATTATATACTACATAATATAAGAAATAACAGCAACGTATAAGATCTGATGTGTCTCTATTTATATAATTACTGGCTCAAAATATTAGCTTATTACTTGAAGCAAAAGAAATGAATCAACACTAGAGCAGGCAAAATAAAAGTCCAGCGTTTATTCTCTCATAAAAAACGTTGGCATTTTTAAAACTCTCCTCTTCATGGAACTTTTCTTTGACCATCACAACCAATTGCTTCTATGGAACTTGTGAATTTATATTAAAAAAACTGATATAGAAAGAAAATCTAGGGATTTTTTTCAAGGCTTTATTTTTTACAGTCATTAACTTTTCGTGATTTTTCTAATCATAAAGGCATTTAGTATCCACTCAAGTAAGCATGAGTTCTGCATCTTTTAAAGTGCTCTATACATTAGAATGTCAGATAAATTGGCTTTTTTTTCTGGTTACTTTTATTTTTGAAACATTTTATTAAGACATAAGTAATACATCATATTATTCACTCGTATGCCTTCAGTTTTTTCAGCTTGAGAAATGTGGAGCAGGTTCTTCCCTTTTGGCTTTTTAACTCCAAATCTCTGTACCTTTCATTACAATACTTTGTCTTTTTGAGCCGCCATGAAATCGTCAGTTCAGTTTTTAACTTCATTATTTCTTCCATTTGCTTTAGCTACTTTATGTTTCAGGGCCTCTTCTGACATCTGTTTTGATTTTCTCTTTCTTTCCTCCCTTTTTAATGATCTTTTGCTTTCTTCATCTATGATATTTGATGTCATTCCAAACTTGTCTAATCTTTTGTCATTAGTGTTCAATGAGTCAAATCTACTCTTGAGATGATCTCAAAATTCATGTCGGATGAACTCAAGGTCATATTTCGGGTCTCATGAACTTGCTCTAATTTTCTTCAGCTTCAACTTGTACTTGAGTATGAGCAATGGATGGTCTGTTCTGTTGTTGGGCCCTAGCTTTGTTCTGACTGATGATATTGAGCTTCTCCATCATCTCTTTCAGCAGATGTAGTCAATTTGACACCTGTGTATTCCATCTGGTGCGGTCCACATGTATAAAATATAGTCTCCATTTATGTTGTTGAAAAAAAGTTTTTTGTAATGAAGAATTCATTGGTCTTGCAATATTCCAACATGTGATCTTTGGAGTCCTTTCTATCACCAAGGCCATATTTTGCAACGAACAATCCTTCTTCTTTGTTTCCAACTTTCACATTTTGTTCACCCTTAATGACCAGTGCATCTTGACTGAAATTTTGAAGAATTCCAGCCTTCATAAGTTGGTAAAATCTTCAGTTTCCTCATCTTTGCCTCACCGCTCGGTGGGTAAATTTGAATTATAGTAGTATTGTCTGGTCTTCTCTGGATATAATCCTATTACTGACAGCATTTACTTCATGATACGTCTTGGAATGTTCTTTTTGTCAATGAGTGTGACACCATTCCACTTCAATTTGCCATTCCCACCATATTAGACCATATGAATGCCAATTCAAAATGAAAAATACCAGTCGTTTTCTGCTCAGTAATACCTAGAGTATCCATATTTATGCATCCATTTCATATTTTTTATTATTTCCAATGTGTGAGATTCATACTTTCATGTTCTAATTATTAATGGTTTTTGCAGCTGTTTCTTCCGATTTTGAGCAATGCCAATAAAATAGGGTATCTTAATCTGATAAAATAAAATAAGAGAGAAGCCTTAAACAAAAAATTTGAACTAAAAGGAGGAGTTGTGTTGACTAATAACTGTCCTCAGAGGTCCAAAAATAGCGAAAATATAGAAAACACACAAAGAAATGGTATATACCATATATATGAACTGTACTGATTTTATTCCATTTGAAAACTTTACGGAAGTGGATGAATATTGAGCGGTCTGTCCTAAAGGTAAAACATTTTAATCCAGATCCCTTGGTGGGAGAAATTAAAAGTTAACTGAGAATAAATGTATCTAAAAGAAACTTACTCCCTGGTGAATACAAATTGTTTAGAAAATTAACAGGCACCCTAGACATTTTGTTAAGCTTTCAAGTGCTTCAGACATAATTAACACGTTGCTTGGTATCTCCTCAGGGAGAGCCTCAAAGACTGAGAGAAAGCCATATATTGTTCCGTCTATGCCATGTTAAGAAGCGCATGGTGTGTCAAAGCAGATTCATTTTAGGTAAAAGGTAGAATTTTTTATGCAGTGTCACGTTTTAATAATGTCTAGAATATTTTAGTGCTATTTTCAAGGCCCCATTTTTAATCAATTACAAAGCCACAGAAAAATATTTAGAATTTTGATTCTATTCTATCTGCTTACCATTATTCTTGGTAAGTTTTTTATGGTTAAATGTGGACTTCATGTATTGACTTTTGTAGTTTAATCCTACAGAATTTAATGGCTGCATTTATTCACTAATAGTTTACTCAGAGACTGCTCTGCTCATAGTGTTCAGGAATAGATGTATGCCAGACAAATAGATAGAAAGATAGATAGACAGACAGACAGGTAGGTAGGTAGGTAAGTAGATTAGATAGATGATAGACAGACAGATAGACAGACAGACAGATAGATGATAGATAGATAGGTAGATAGATAGATAGATAGATAGATAGATAGATAGATAGATAGATAGATAGATAGATGATAGACAGACAGACAGGTAGACAGACAGACAGACAAATAGATAGATGATGGAAGGACGGAAGGACGGACGGAAGGACGGACGGACACATATACATACCTAGGAAGCAGTGATCACAAAGTTTTAAACCAGCAATTCCATTATTTTAAACTGTAGGGCTATTCTTATATTTCTTAAAACATTTGTGGCATATTCAGATACTTTTATTTAAGATTATACTGACATTTATCTGTAATATCTCCTGGTACATAGGCATTCCAATGTCTAATGGAAGTTGCTTCATTTAAAGACAGGTTTTGATAACTTCTAGTAATTTACATATATAGTCACAGTATATTTTCTTTTTCTCCTACGCTATTGTGATTTTTTAAACTTTTATTTTTCATAAAAAGTAGAGGATACATATTTTACAAGCGTTTTTTTTTGACACCAATATTTCACTATTTGTTCAGGTTTCCTCATATATCCTAGATTTCTCCATGAGAAAAAAATATATGTATATCTGATTTGTTACAAAAAACTTAGAATGTGTCCTTTATAATACAAATGCCCAGTTGGAGGAGAAAGTATTTTAAGTAGACCAACAAAGAAAGTAATCTAAAGAATGGCACTTTTTTCTTAATTGTGCTTTAAAGTGAAAGTTTACAAATCAAGTCAGCCTCTCATACAAAAATTTATATACACCTTTCTGTATGGACAGTTCTACTCTGTCCTATAGGGTCGCTATGAGTCGGAATCGACTCGACAGCACTGGGTTTTTTTTATATACCTATTTCATCATGAAAATGGTGACAAAGAACTTAAGTCACAGTCCAGAAGAATTTACTTATAAATATCTTAAGGATCAAAACAATTAACAACAACCAAAAAATCATTCCAAGTAATTACTGTCAACAACCAAATAAAGATAGATGATGATGATGATACACAGATGATAGATATATAGATAGACAGACAGACAAATAGTACTAAACACACACTATTTTAGAGTTATTTTCAGGTATCACAGACACATTGAAACATTTAAGTCTCATTTATTCTTCCTAACAACCATGCAAGAAAGTGCTGGAATATGATTTTTCAGGTGAGGATAAACAGATTCTTATAACTGATGTTATTTACCCTAAGTATCGCTTCCTATATATTACAAATGGAGATATATTGTTATTATTGTTAGGTGCCTTCAAGTTGGTTCAGATGCATAGGGACCCTATAGGACAGAGTAGAACCGCCCATACAGAGCTTCCAGGGAGCAGCTGGTAGATTTGAACTGCTGACCTTTTGGTTAGCCGCAGAGCTCTTAACCACCACACCAACAGGGCTCCAAATGAAGTTATAGCAGAGGTATATCTGTATACATATAATTCTAGGAATATTTCCATGTATAAAGACAAATAATCCACATTGTTATCAATTATATATCTATCCAAAACTTGTCTAGTATGTTGACTGTTCCATCCTGGACCATCTATTATCATGAGTTTTAATAAGATAATATATTGAAGTACAGGTTCAAAATGTATCCATGAATTTTTTTAAGTATATAAAAAAAGAAAAGTTTTAAGAAGAATGTGATAATATCCACATATCCAACACCTGAAGTTTAGCATATTATTCTTTTTTGTTTCATCTATCAGGCTATCCATCACTCTACCTAACTGTACATGTGTGTGTAAAATTTGTGGAAGGTGGGTATATATTCAAATACAGTAAAATGGAAAGTTTGGATTTATCTTATTCATACTGGGTTTGTATACTAAAAATCTACCACATGATACTGCATTAAAGCTATTGATGTTGCTTATATCTCTCTCCAGAATAGATTTTCTGATAGACCTAGATGGATACACACAATCTAACAATGTTGAACGAATTTACTCTGACGGGAATCACAGAGCGCCCTGAGCTACAGTCTCCATTGTTTGGGCTATTCCTCATCATCTATATGACCTCAGTCGTGGCAACTTGGGCATGCTCATTCTCACTAAGATAGACTCTAGTCTGTAAATGCCCATGTACTTTTTTTCTCAGATACCTGGCTAACACTGATCTTGGTTATTCAACGGCTGTGGGATCTAAATGTTTGTGAATTTTTTGTTCATGGAAATGCAATCTTCTATTATTTGTGTGCTACACAGAGAGCTTTGTTTATTATGTTCATAACTAGTGAGATTTTCATTCTATGTCCTACTAGCACTACGCAGCCATCTGTTACCCTCTGCTCTACTCAGTCATCATGTCACAAAGGGCGTGCTGGGTGTGGGTAGCAATCACCTGTCTCTACAGCACATTTATTTCTCTTCTGATCACTATAAAGATTTTTAATTTATCCTCTGTGGCTACAATGTCATCACTCATTTTTACTGTGACACTCTCCACTTGTTATCCTTGCTCTGTTCAAACATGCATGAAATGGAATTGATCATTCTCATCTTTGCAGCTTTTGATTTTATTTCACCACTCCTAACAGTTCTTGTTTCTTACCTGCTCATTCTTGTAGCCATTCTCAGGATGAACTCAGCTGAGGGCAGGCACAAGTCTTTCTCCACCTGTGGGTCCCACCTGACGATGGTGGTAGTGTTCTATGGGACTTTAATCTTTACATATCTGCAGCCCAAGCCCACCCACTCCTTTAACACTAATAAAGTGGTTCCCATATTTTACACCTTGGTTATCCCTATGTTGAATCCTTTGATCTATAGTTTAAGGAATAAAGATGTGAAATATGCCTTATGTAGGACTTTAGGGGCAATTATGCATTATGTTTTCTCAAAGTTCTTTATACCATGTCATTCACATAAATTACATTATGGGCTTTAAACATTTCTTCTATGCGCCTTCGGAGGGCATAGCAAGCATGAAAGTGCAGATAAGTTCAACATCTATTTATATAGTGCCTACTAGCAGTCAGTCTACTGTGAGCTGTAAATAAATTAATAAAACAGAAAAAAAAAGTTGCCTTTCTTGAGCAGGAGAGATGCATCATAGGCTTAACAGGTAGGAAATTGTATAGTCTATTAGAAAGTGTTAGGATTGGTAAATTAAAATAAAAAAAGAGGAGTGAATACAGAAGAGTAGATAAAATTTTGTAGAAAGAGTTTGCATGTGCACACGTGTGTGCGTGTGTGTGTGTTTGTGTATGTGTGTACACACACATCTTCTGTTTTAGTGCTCCGGCTCTGCCCTTAGATGGCTTACTGTAATTGCAAGGTGCCTCGGTGTGGCTGTATGTTTTGAAGTACTCAGTCATCTGAATTTGCTCAAATGTCCCCTTTCTAAACCTTGAAATCCCTCTCTTTCATAATCAGTGTCTTTACATTCATATATGAACCCTTAGAGTCTGCTTACTTTTATATTGTTTTTATTAATATTAAATCAAAAAACCAAACCCATTGCCGTTGAGTCGATTCCAACTCATAGCGACTCTATAGGACAGAGTAGAACTGCACCATAGAGTTTCCAAGGAGCGCCTGGCAGATTCGAACTGCCTACCCTTTGGTTAGCAGCCGTAGCACTTAACCACTACACCACCAGGGTTTCCTTATTAATATTATCTTATAAATGGTAACAAAATAAATTTATTATATTCAGAAGGATCAGCTCAGTATCCGGTTTGTCTAAATCGACCTTTTTTTTTTTTTTTTATCAGTGTACATACCAGTTAGGATAAATTTATTGAAGTACACACAGTAGTTTCCAGGTTTTTACATTTTTTTTCTCTACCTCATTGATATCAGTTCCCAACTGCATGGTTCTGTCTCAGATTGTTATCCTTATCTATCCGGAAAATTATAATTGTTTAGAAGACATTTTGTAATTGTTTATGTATCCTTGCATAAGAAGTCTATTGTATGATGAGCTAGGTCATTGCTTTTTTTTTGTTTGTTTGGCTGAATTTTCTCAAATTTGGTTAATGTAAGTGTGCTCTATATTTGTTCATCATTTTGATTATTCTACTTGGAAGAAGCAAAAGGAGAAAACAAATGTTTGAACTGTGCTGTGTTTCTAGTGAGTGAGGTGTGATATGTGGCATTTTATATATTTGCCATGATTTCTTGACATAGTTGCTCCATATTCCTTCCTCATTTTCCAGGCATATTTTCTTATTTTTATTCATTTAATATTCAAAAAAAATTTATGAGAAAAAATAAAGGAAATTTTAGACACTAAGATTTTCTATATTAAAAAAAAAAAAAAAACCTCTGTGTTTTAAGGTAGGACCATAGAAGGAGGGGCGTGATATATTTCCATGTATACAGGGACTAGGAAACCCATAAGAAAAAAAATCATTGATAAAGAGTTTACCAAAATAGAAATTTAAATTTAAGATAATTTCCATCCCTAGTCAAGTCCAAGCGGCTTGACTGGGGAATTCTATTAAGTATTTAGGGAAAAAGAATTAGCCTATTCTCTATAAACTCTTCCAGAAAACTGAAAAGGAAGGTATGTTTCCATTTTCTATATGAGGATAGCTTCAATCTGATATCAAATGCAGACAAAAGCATTTGATAAAACAGCATGCATGTGAAAAACATACAGAAAAATTTAAGAAATTGAATCTTGAAATATGTAAAGGCAATAGTATATCAAATTAGGTATGCCCCAAGAATGCGTGATTGGCTTTTAAAAATCACTTAATGGCATTCACCATAAAAACTATTAGAAATGAAAACCAATGCCACATAAACTGATATAGAAAAATATTTTAAAAGTCCCTATTGTGATAAAATTTTGACCAAAGTAATATAAAAGTAATCCAACAGAATCAGAAATTACTGAACAATATCATTAGTATAACACAAAAGTAAAATTTTGCTGAAGATAATTCAAAAGGGTTAGTGCATCAACAAAGAAAGTCCAGAAATTCAAGCTGGTCAAAAGAGGATATATAACAAGGGATGTCATTGCTGATGTCAGATGGATCCTGGCTGAAAGCAGAGAATACCAGAAAGATGTTTACCTGTGTTTTATTGACTATGTAAAGGCATTCGACTGTATGAATCATAACAAATTGTGGATAACATTAAGAAAAGTAAGAATTCCAGAACGTTTAATTGTGCTCATGAGGAACATGTACTTAGACCAAGGGGCAGTGATATACTTCTTGTTTTAAAGTCAAGGCAGGTTTGTGTCAGGGTTGTATCTTTCCACAATACTTATTCAAAGAAGCTGGGCTACATGAAGAACAGGGCATCGGGATTGGAGGAAGATTTATTAACAACCTGTAATATGCAGATGACATAGCCTTCCCTTCTAAATGTGCAGGGGACTTGATGCACTTACCGATGAGGATCAAAGACCACCACCTTTAGTATGGATTACACCTCAACATAAAAAAAAAAAAAAATGAAAATCCCCATAACTGGACCAGTTAGTAACATTGTGATAAATGGAGAAGAGATTGGAGATGTCAAGGATTTCATTTTACTTGCATCCATAGTCAACACGCGTAGAAGCAGCAGTCAAGAAATCAAAAGACGCTTTGCATTGAGCAAATCTGCTGCAAAAGACCCTTAATAGCATTAAAAAGCAAAGATGTCACTTTAAGGATTAAGGTGTTCCCGAGCCAAACCAGGGTGTTTTCAATCAACTCACATGCACGTGAAAGCTGGAAAATGAATAAGGAAGACTGAAGAAAAATTAATGCCTTTGAATCATGGTATCGGCTAGGACTTCCAAAAAAAAAAAAACGAAAAAACCTGTCTTGTAAGAAGTACACCCAGGATATTCCTTGGTAACAAGGATGGAGAGACTTTGTCTCACATACTTTAGACACATTATGAGGAGCTAGCCCCTGGAGAAGGACATCATGTTTGATAAGTAGAGAGACTTTGTCTCACATACTTTAGACACATTATGAGGAGCTAGCCCCTGGAGAAGGACATCATGTTTAATAAGTAGAGGGTTAGCAAAAAGGAGGAAGACCGTCAGTGAGGTGGACTGACACAGCGGCTGCAAAAATGGTACAAGCATAATAACGAAGGTGAGGATGGTGCAGGACCCGGTAGTGTTTTGTTCTGTTGTACATAGGGTCGCTAGGAGTTGGAACCAACTCAGCAGCACCTAACCCCAAGTAGCAACACTGTTAAAATGTAACTTACTCAAACCGATAGAGGGCAACAAAGAACAAGTCACACCTACCATCACACATGCTATGAAAGATTGAGTAAATTCTCAGTAAGACCAGGAATAAAACACGTAAATCTACCCTTACCAAATCTGACATTTTGTGGATGTAGCCAGTACAATAAGGCAATAAAAAAAAAACGAATAGAAAGTACCCAAATTGGAAAGGAAGAAATGAAACTTTTTATTGATAGATGATAGGATCGTTCATGTACAATGTCTAATAGGGCCTACAATAAAAAAAAAAAAATAGAGTTATAGAATTAAAAATTAACCTAGCATTTCTTTGTGAATTTATTTTCAGCTTATTGGTTTATTAAAAAAAGAGCTATTTGGATTTTAAGTGGAGTTGCATTGATTCTATAAATACATTTGGGGATTTCTTAGATATAACACTGATAATGGATTGAGTTGTGTTCCCCAAAATATGTTTCAGTTTGGCTAGGCCATGATTCCCAGTATTGTGTGGTTGTCCAACATTTTGGAATCTGATGTGACTATCTTATGTGTTCTAAATCCTAACCTTTAAGATGTTACTAAGGCAGAATTAGAAGCAGTTATGTTAATGAGGAAGGACTCAACCTACAAGATTAAGTTGTATTTTGAGTGACTCTCTTTTGAGATATAAAAGAGAGCAGCAAGCTGAGAGAAGTGGTACCTTATGTCACCAAGAAAAACCTCGCAGAGCAGGGCACATACTTTGGACCCAGAGACCTGGAGCTAAGTTCCTAGATGAGGGGAAGATTGATGACAAGGACCTTCCCTAAGAGCCAACAGAGACAGAAAATCTTCCCTCAGACTTGGCGTCCTGAATTCAGGTTTCTAGCCTTCTAAACTCTGACATGTGTTGGAAGCAACTCAACAGTAACACATAATTGGTGAGAAAATAAACTTCTATTTTTTAAAGACATCCAACTGTAATATTTCTGTTATAGCAGCACTAGATAACTAAGACAAACAGTAGAAGCAAAATCCGTAAGAAGCTTGGCCAAATCAAATTTTAAAACTCTTGCTCTTCCAAAGACACTTGTATACAAACAAGTTATATTCTTGGAGATAATGTTTTCAAATAACATATCTCATAAATGACTTGTGTCCATAATATGTGCAGATGGCACAGAACTATAAAAAAGGAAACACTCTGCAAAAAATAGCCATAAAAATCAACAATAACTTATCCAAAGAAAATATGCAGCTGACAAGCATATAAAATGCTCGTCGTCATTATTATTTTTTATTTTTATTGTGCTTTAAGCGAAAGTTTACAAATCAAGTCAGTCTCTCCTACAAAAATTTATACACAACTTACTATATACTCCTAATTGCTCTTCCCCTAATGAGACAGCCTGCACCATCCCTCCACTCTCTCTTTTCCTGTCCATTTCGCCAGCTTCTAACCCCTCTTCCCTCTCATCTCCCCTCCAGATAGGAGATGCCAACATAGTCTCAAGTGTCCACTTGATCCAAGAAGCTCGTTCTTCACCAGCATCTTTTTCTATCCCATTGTCCAGTCCAGTTCCTGTCTGAAGGGTTGGCTTCGAGAATGGCTCCTGTCCTGGGCTAACAGAAGGTCTGGGAGCCATGATCACCGGGGTCCTTCTAGTCTCAGTCAGACCATTAAGCCTGGTCGTTTTACCAGAATTTGGGGTCTGCATGCCACCACTCTCCTGCTCCCTCAGGGGTTCTCTGTTGTGTTCCCTGTTAGGGCAGTCATCGGTTGTAGCCGGGCACCATCTAGTTCTTCTGGTCTCAGGCTGATGTAGTCTCTGGTTTATGTGACCCTTTCTGTCTCTTGGGCTGGTAATTACCTGGTGTCATTGATGTTCTTCATTCTCCTTTGCTCCATGTGGGTTGAGACCAATTGATGCATCTTAGATAGCTCCAGACACTGCTCTCCAAAGTGGGATGCAGAATGTTTTCTTAATAGATTTTATTATGTCAATTGACTTAAATGTTCCCTGAAGCCATGGTCCCCAAATCCCCGCCCCTGCTACCCTGGCCTCCAAAGCATTCAGTTTCTTCATGAAACCCCTTTGGTTTTGGTTTAGTCCAGTTGTGCTGACATCGCTTGTATTGTGTGTTGTCTTTCCCGTCACCTAAAGTAGTTCTTATCTACCTCTCTCCCTCCCTCCCTCATCTCATAACCATCGAAGAATGTTTTCTTCTCTGTTTAAACTATTTCTCGAGTTCTTATAATAGTGGTCTTATACATTAATATTACATCTCTAGTAAGATTTATTCCTAAGTGTTTTGTCTTCTTGGGGGCTACTGTAAATGGTATTGAATTGGTGATTTCTTCTTCAATGATCTTTTTGTTGGTGTAGAGGAATCCAACTGATTTTTGTATGTTTATCTTGGATCCCGATACTCTGCTGAGCTCTTCTATTAGTTTTGGTAGTTTTCTGGAGGATTCCTTAGGGTTTTCTGTGTATAAGATCATGTCATCCACAAAAAGAGATACTTTTACTTCTTCCTTGCCAATCCAGATGCCCTTTATTTCTTTATCTAGCCTAATATCTCTGGGTAGGACCTCCAGCACAATGTTGAATAAGAGTGCTGAAAAAGGGCATCCTTGTCTGTTCCCCTATCTCCAAGGGAATGATTTCAGGTTCCCTTTTCCATTTAGGATGATGTTAGCTATTGGCTTTGTATAAATACCCTTTATTATGTTGAGGAATTTTCCTTCTATTCCTATTTTGCTGAGAGTTTTTATCACGAATGGTGTTGAACTTTGTCAAATGCCTTTTCTGCATCAGTTGATAAAATCACGTGACTCTTGTCTTTTGTTTCATTTATATGATGGACTACATTAATTGTTTTTCTCATGTTGAACCATCCCTGCATACCTGGTATGAATCCCACTTGGTCGTGGTGAATTTTTTGATTATTTTTTTGAATTCAATTGGCTAGAATTTTGTTGAGGGTTTTTAAAGGATCTAGGTTCATGAGGGATATATGTCTGTAATTTTCTTTTTTTGTGGTGTCTTTACCTGGTTTTGGTATCAGGGATATGCTGGCTTCATAGAATGAGTTTGGGAGTATTCAGTCCTTTTCTATGCTCTGAAATACCTAAACTCTTCTCTGAAAGTTTGGTAGAACTCTTCAGTGAAGTCATCTGGGCCAGGTTTTTTTTTTGTTGTTGTTGTTGTTGTTGAGATTTTTTGATTACCTTTTCAATCTTTTCTTTTGTTATGGGTCTATTTAGTTGTTCTACCTCTGTTTGTGTTAGTTTAGGTAGGTAGTCCGTTTCTAGAAATTCATCCATTTCTTCTAGGTTTTCAAATTTGTTAGAGTACAATTTTTCATAGTAATCTGATATGATTCTTTTAATTTCAGTTGGGTCTGTTGTAATATTGCCCAACTCATTTCTTATTCAGGTTATTTGCTTCCTCTCCTGTTTTTCTTTTGTCAATTTGGCCAATGATTTATCAATTTTGTTGATTTTTTCAAAGAACCAGCTTTTGGTCTACTTAATTCTTTCAATTTTTTTTTTCCTGTTTTCTATTTCATTTAGTTCTGCTCTAATTTTTATTATTTGTTTTCTTCTGGTGCCTGAGGGTTTTCTTTCATTGTAGGGATACTTCTTTGATTTTGGCCCTTTCTTCTTTTGGATGTGTGCATTTATTGACATAAATTGGCCTCTGAACACTGGTTTTGCTGTGTCCCAAAGGTTCTGATAGGAAATGTTTTCATTCTCATTGGATTCTATGAATTTCTTTATTGCATCCTTAATGTCTTCCATAATCCAGTCTTTTTTGAGCAGGGTTTTGGTCAGTTTCCAAGTGTTTGATTTCTTTTCCCTGCTTTTTCTGTTATCGATTTCCACTTTTTTGGCCTCATGGTCAGAGAAAATGCTTTGTAATATTTCAATGTTTTGCTTTCTGCTAAGGCTTGCTTTATGACCTAACATGTGGTCTATTCTAGAGAATGTTCACGTGCACTAGAAAAGAAAGTATACTTGGGTGCTGTTGGGTGGAGTGTTCTGTATATGTCTATGAAGTCAAATTGGTTGATTGTGGCATTTAGATCTTCCTTGTCTTTATTGAGCTTCTTTTGGATCTCCTGTCCTTCACCAAAAGCCGTGTGTTGAAGTCTCCTACTATTATTGTGAAGCTGTCTATCTCACTTTTCAATGCTGATGGAGTATGTTTTGAGTCTCTTGCAACCCTGTCTTTGGGTGCATAAATATTTAATCTGGTTATATCCTCCTTGTATATTGTTCCTGTAGTCATTATACAGTGTCCTTCCTTATCCTTTATAATGGTTTTAACTTTAAAGTCTATTTTGTCAGGAATTAATATTGCCACTCCTGCTCTTTTTTGATTGTTGTTTGCGTGATATATTTTTTCCCATCCTTTCAGTTTTAGTTTGTTTGTGTCTCTAAGTCTGAGGTGTGTCTCTTGTAGGCAGCATATAGACGGATCCTGTTTCTTTACCCATTCTGCCACTGTCTGTCTCTTTACTGGTGCATTTACATTCAGTGTAATTATGGACAGGTATGAATTTAGTGCTATTATTTTGATGTCTATTTTTGTGTGTTGTCGACAGTTTCTTTTTCCCACTTAATTTTTTGTGCTGAGTAGATTATATATTGTCTTTTCCTCTTATTCTTTGACCATTTTGTTTCTGCCGAGTCTCTATTTTTGTCTTGTATTTTATTTTGATGTGTAGGATAGTTTGTCTCCTTTGTGGTTACCTTATTCTTTACCCCTATTTTTCTAAATTTAAACCTAACCTTTATTTCTTTGTATCACCTTGTCTTCCTGTCCATATGAAAGATCTATGACTACATTTCTTAGTCCCTCTTTGTTGTTTTAATGTTGTCTTCTTTTATGTAATAGAATCGCCCTTTCTCTCTTTTGAGCGTTTTTTATCTTGGTTTATTTTTGTGATTTCCCTGTCAGGGTTGACTTCTGATGGCTCTGCCCAGCATTCTAGTCTTGGGTTGATACCTGACATTATTGATTTTCTAACCAAAGAACTCCCTTTAGTATTTCTTGTAGTACTGGTTTGGTTTTTACAAATTCCCTAAACTTCTGTTTATCTGCAAACGTCCTAATTTCACCTTCATCTTTGAGAGACAGTTTTGCTGAATACATGATTCTTGGCTGGCTATTTTTTTCCTTCAGTTTTTTATATGTCATCCCATTGCCCTCTTGCCAGCATGGTTTCTGCCGAGTAGTCTGAGCTTTTTTTTATTGACTGTCCTTTGTAGGTGACACTAGCCAATCTTAAAATTCTCTCTTTATCTTTGGTTTTGGCAAGTTCGATTATAATATGTTTTGGTGACTTTCTTTTAAAATCTACCTCAAGTGAGTTCGATGAGCATCTTGGATAGATATCTACTCATCTTTCACCATATCAGAGAAGTTTTCAGCCAACAAATCTTCAAGAATTCTCTCTGAATTTTCTTTTATCCCTCCCTGTTCTGGAGCTCCAATTACTCACAGGTTATTTCTCTTGATAGAGTCCCACATGATTCTTTTCTTCATTTTTTAAAATTCTTTTATCTGATTTTTCTTCAAATATATTGGTGCCAAGTGCTTTATCTTCAAGTTCACAAATATTGCTCAATTCTTCTCCTCTGACTTTCTATTGAATTGTCTAATTCTGTAATTTTATTGTTAATCTTCTGAATTTCTGATTGCTGTCTCTCTATGGATTTTTCCAGCTTATTAAATTTTTCATTATGTTCTTTAAGAACTTTTTAAATTTCTTCAATTGTTTTATTTGTGTGTTCTACGGCTTGTTCTGCATTTTGCCTTATCTTCTTCCTGAAGTCTTGAAGAGTTCCGTATATTAATCTTTTGCTTTCCGCATCTGGTAGTTCAAAGAATACTCATTCATCTGGACAATTCCGTGATTCTTTGTTTTGAGAGCTTGTTGTGGCAATCATGGTCTGTTTCTTTATGTGACTTGATATTGACAGTTGTCTCCAAGCCACCTATAAGTTATTTTATTAGTTTGTTTTGTTTGCTTACTGTATCATAGCTTCTTTTTTTGTTTTGTTTTGGTATAACCCTATGGGTTGCTTGAATGAGCTAGCTTGATTATTTTCACCTTTGGAGCTCTGACATCCTCTCCCCAGATGGCTAGAGCTGTTTTCAGGTAGCTTAGGTTTCCAGGTAGCTGATCACCAAGTGTATGGTACAGGCTCTGTCCTACAGTCTTGCAGGGGTAAGGGTGATTGGTGTAGGTACTGGTATCTGGTTGCAGCAAGTGGTCACACTCTGAACAAGGCAGGGGGCTGAGAATCATCCCCCAAGTCTCTCTGAAGAAAGCTGGTCCATTTTTCCTGGAGTGTACAGGTGGGTGGGTTCTGCAGACAGACCATGGGCACCCAATGTTTTTGGTTGTAAGGACTGGGAGGTACCAGTTATCCTTGGACCCCTGTTGCAGGTGACTTGGTGACCTGAGTGAAGCCACCAGTCCTTATGCCCCTTATGTGGGTTGGTGAGGACCCTGTGTAATAGGCAAAGTGGTGTCAAACATCAAACACCCACCTCTCCACCGCCCAGCTGAAATAGTTGTAGTCTGCCAACAAGGGCCTATTCTCCCGAAATATGCCCACAGATGTCCATGCAGAGAGTAAAGGTAGTCAAAGTCCATGGACCATTTATGCCTGGACAGGAGCCGCTTCAGTCCTGAGCTCCCCATGTTAGTGGAGCTGGCAAATTATCTTTTCCCTCAATTTCATATTTATTCCTTCTCCAGGGCCTGGAGGATGGCTCTAGGTGCTCAACAGGACCTATCTCGGGCCCAGGGAATTCAGCCATGAAGCCATCTTGGGGGTGTGGTAGAATATACACAAGTACTTGGCTTTTGCTGAGAGTGACATTCTTCTCTGGTTTCAGAGGTGTGAGCAGGCTGTGTGGCTGGCTGCTTCTCCCTGAGGAAACTGCAGCTGAACACTAGTACCAGTCCACCACAGCTGCTCCCGGGAATGGTGCCTGAGGGCTCCTGGCCATTCAGGTCTGGTAACTTCTCTCTGCTTCTGAATTGTCTCTTCCTCCCCTGCCTCTCAGTTCGTTTTCTAACCTTGTCTGTGATGTCCAGGGCTCCTAGCTTGTCATGAATGTACTCCTTTCACTTTTTTTCCCAGGTATTTGTTGTAAGAGGGCTCGCCAGTTGCGTCTGTCTATTCTGCCATCTTGGCCCCACCTCCTCATTTATTTTTATTTATTTGTGCTTTAAAAGTGAAAGGTTACAAATCAAGTCAGTCTCTCATACAGGAATTTACATACACTTTGCTGTATACTTCTAATTGCTCCCCCCTTAATAAGACGGCTCACTCCTTCCCTCCACTCTCTCTTTTAATGTCCATTCAGCCAGCTTCTGACCCCTTCTGCCCACTCATCTCCCATCCAGATAGGAGATGCCAACATAATCTCATGTGACTCCTGATCCAAGACACTCATTCTTCACCAGTATCATTTTCTATCCCATCGTCCAGTCCAATCCCTTCCTGAAGAGTTGGCTTTGGGAATGGTTCCTATCTTGGGCCAACAGAAGGTCTGGGGACCATGACTACCAGGGTGCTTAAGTATCAGTCATACCACTAAGTCTGGTCTTTTTATGAGAGTTTTTAGTGTGCATCCCACTGCTCTCCTTCTCCCTCAGGGGTTCTCTGTTGTGTTCCCTGTAAGGGCAGTCACCTGTTGTAGCTGGGCACCTTATAGTTTTTCTGGTCTCAAGCTGATGTAGTCTCTGATTTATGTGGCCCTTTCTGTCTCTTGGGCTCATAATTACCTTGTGTTTGGTGTTCTTCATTCTCCTTTGCTCTAGGTGAGTTGAGACCAATCGATGCATCTTAGTTGGCTGCTTGCTAACGTTTAAGACCCCAGCTGCCACTCTCCAAGTTGGGAGCAGCATCATTAGTAATTAAAGAATTTCAGTTAAAACATTAATGACATAATTCTTTACATCTATTAGAATATCATGTAGTTGGTAAGTATGTGGAGGAACCTGAGTATTCATAAACTCCTACAGGGAAATTAAAATGGTATAAATACTTTAAAAAATAATTTCCTTTCAGCATCAGGGTCTTCAAAAGCTAACCACAGTTTTATCATAAAATTTAACCATATTACTCATATATGTCTACCCAGGAGAAATTACAGCATTTTTCCTTACAAAGGCATGTATACAAATGTCCATAGCAACTTTGCAAAAGTCAAAAACTAGGATCAACCCAACTGCTCATCTACTTGAGGACGAATAAGTAAATTGCGGTATATTCAAGAAAATGGATACTACTCAACAATAAAAACTAATGAATTATTGTTACCTGCAAATATATTGATAAAAAGTACAAATCAATAAATTGGACTTTGTCAAAATTAAAACAACCCACACGTAGACATTTATTCCAGAGAAATGAAAACTTATTTTCATACAATAACATTTACACAAATTAGTAGATAAATGGTAACTTTGGAAAAGTGCAAGATAGTACACAGTACTGGGGAAGTCATGATAATTTGTTTAGGGCGAAGTCATAGAAGCTTCATAGACATATCCAAACCACCTGAGAGACTGAGCTACTGGGCTGAGGGGCTGGGGACCATGGTCTCAGGGAATATCTAGCTCAACAGACATAACATAGTCTATAGAGAAAATATTGTACATCCAACTGTGGTGACGCTTGCAAGCAGGCATCTAAAATATATCTACTGGTCATTCTGTTTGGAGCAAAGGAGAATGAAGAGAACCAAAGGCACAAGGGGAAGATTAGTCCGAAGGACTAATGGACCACAACAACCACAGCATCCACCAGACTGAGCCCAGGACAACTAGACAGTGCCCAGTTACCACCACCAACTGCTCTGGCAGGGGTCACAATAGAAGGTCCCAGACAGAGAGGGAGAAAAATGTAGAACAGACTTCAAATTCACACACACACACACACACACACACACAGAAACCTGGCTTGTTGGTCTCACAGAGACTGAAGAAACCATAAAAGTATGGCTCCTGGACACCTTTTAAAGTCCAACACTGAAGTCACCCCTGAGATTCACCCTTCAGCCAAAGATTGGACAGGTCTATGCGGCCAAAAATAACACACATGAGTGACGTACTTCGTATTGCAATCATAAATACAGGACTAGTGGGCACACTTGTTCAAAAGCAAAGAAGAGAAAACAGGATGGGACAGAAAAATTGGACAAATGGAAACAGAGGCTAAGGTAAAGAAAGGGAGAGTGTTGACATAGTACAGGGTTGGCAACAAATGTCACAAAGAACTTGTGCATTAACTGTTTAATGAGAAACTAATTTGCTCTGAAAGCTTTCACCTAAATCACAACCAAAAAAAGAAAAAAAGGTTGATAAAAACATTATTTATAATAGCTAAAAACTGGCAGCAACCCAAAATTTCCTTCTGTGGGTGAATGGTTATGTAAACTGTAATAAATAGATACATGATACAATACTCTACAATAAAATGAACAAATTATTAATACACACAACAGCATGGATGGACCTTAGTAGAGTCATGTGAAGTGAAAAAAGTCTATCTCAAAATGTTGTTGCTTTCTGCCATTGAGTTGACTTTAACTTATGACAACCTTATGTATAACAGAACAAAATGATGCCCAGTCCTGGGCTATCCTCAAAATCACTGGTATGATTGAGTCCACTGCTGCAGCCAATGTGGAAATCCATGTCACAGAGGGCTCACATTCTCTTTGGCCCTTTACTTCACCAAATATGATGTCCTCCTCCAGAAAATGGTCTTTCCTGATGACATGTCCAACGCAAGAAGATCGGACAATGTTCTGTTGGAGACAACAAGATATTTACCATTAAAAAATTTTTGGTTCGTTAGGTACCATGGAGTGGATTGTGACTCATAGTGACCTATAGGACAGAGTAGAAATGCCCCATAGGGTTGCCTAGGCTGTTATGAATGCAGATGGCAAGTTCTTTTTTCTCCAGAATGGCTTGTGGGTTAAAACTGTGAACCTTTTGGTTAGCAGTGAATTTTTAAACATTGCAATACCGGTGTTCCTTCCATTAAAGAATAGACAAGTAAAAAAAAATACACACATACATATACATATCATTACATATCACAAATAAGCAAAAAAAAAAGTCACAAATGTTTACATTACAAATATTTAAAATGGCAAAATGCATCAAAAAGATTTATAGCATAATACATATATATTCATAATAAAACATTACACACAAAATACCACACTTTACAAGGTGTGATGGTTAAGGTTGTGTGTCAACTTGTCTTGGCCATCATTCTCAGTGGTTTGGCAGTCCAAAGATGTTGTGATCACTTCCATGATGAGGTTCGATATAATGTGGTTACCTCCATGATAGACTCTGCTCTGAGTAGCAAGTCAGTTGAAAGGAAGTTTCCTTGGGTGTGTGGTCTGAATTGAATATAAGCAGACATTCTGGCAAGGTTCATTTGCTATTGCTCACTTTGGGTCCTGTAGCTGGCTCCTGTTCATCTGACCTCTGGTTCTTGGGAATTGAGCCAGCAGCTTGCCTTCAGTATTGCCTGCTGATTTGGGGATTCTTGGATCTTCCCAGCCAGTGAGCAAGAGCCCTGCTGTTTGACCTGTAGATGTTGGGTCATCCAGCCCTTGCAGCTGCATGAATCAGGAGAAGCCTGTATCCTGATCTCGGGACTTGGGATGTTCCAGCTTCAATATCCCTGTGAGCCATTTCCTTGATGTAAATCTCTGTATACACATATTTATATGCTTTACTGGTTTTGCTCCTCTAGAGAACCCAGCCTAAGACACAAGTGTATATTGACATGGTACAGCATATGTCAAGCACAGCTGAATATGTGTGAAGGCAAGAAAGATGTTTTGGGATGAGGATTGAACAGAATGGAAAAGCATACAATATTGAGATGTAATAAAGGAAGCAAAAAACCTAAACAGACAGATGATGGCAATTGATCATCAAATGAGAAGCAAGGGTAACATTTCTGTTCTTTAGGTCAAAACAAAATTAACAAACAAAAAATAACTTGAAAATAGCAATAACAGCAACAATAATAAAAATAGTAAGAGCAAACTAGGAAGTGATACCTCACATATGCACAATGCAATAGTTTTATTCCATTTAAGTCTTTTAAATAATGTGATAAGACAGTGTTTAAGCACTTCTTCGTTTTGTCATCCGTTTGAAGAAACCACTGTAGAAATAGAGAATGTTGATAGGTCTGTTATACAGATACGATATTTTAATCCCGATCCCCATGTGGTAAAAATGGAACGTTAACAAAGAGTAAAACAAAGGACTATATGAAACAGATAAACATAGACATGCATACACACTCTATGAGTAAAAATTTGGTCACTGGTGAATACAAAATATACTGGACAATTAACAAACGAAGGCCAGGTATTTTGTTAAGCTTTCAAATGCCTCAGGAACAATCAGCAAATTGTTTGGCATCTCCTCAGGGAGGATCTCCATGGGTAAAAAAAAAAAAAAAATCCATAAATTCTTCTCCCTCTGCCGTTTTAAGAAACACTTGGGAGAGGAGTCAAGACAGAGGCTTCATTGCAGGTAAAAAGACTGTTTCCGTATTTTACCAGTATCCAGAATGTTTCATTGACCCTTGCAGGGTCCCACCTTTATCCAATGGCAAAGTCATTGCAAAATATTAGGATTTCTGATTCAGTTCTGTGTGCGTTATACTTTTCAATAGTGCCTGAAGCTAGGATCTCTCTCCAATTTTTTGACATAATTTTTTTTTCAAATCTTCACACTCTATTTCAGAGGCTAAATGCTAAGAAGCATTTTGAAACATTATCATTCCATGTCTAAATATTTTTACTTCATATAAGTAGTTATCTGAATAAAGTTAACAGAAAAAAACAAAGTCCTGGAGTCAGTTTTGCCTCATAACTGCCCCCTGGGTATCAGAGACCCGTGCTCCACAGGTTTTTCAATGGCTGTGACCTTCCAGAAGTAGATCTTTCTTTCTTCAAGGTGCCTCTGAGTGGACTCGACCCACCAGCCTTTCAGTCTGTAGCTGAGTGCTTAAGTGTTTTTGCCACCCAGGTGGCCTAATTATGTGAATAATAGAGCTCCAATATGAAAGTAAAGGAAGCATATACAGTATTAAAAATACTGCAGCAGAATTATGAAGCTGCAGGTATTCAGTTTCTAGCATTGGTGTTCTTCAAAATCCTCAGTTATAAGCTGCCTCTAGGCTCTTATGTACCTCTCAAGTGTAATTTAATATTTAATGCATATTTAGATAACAGTACAAATGTCCATTTTTCCTAATCTCTTGATGAAGAAACAAATAAATTTCCATCTCACACCTCGTGTTGAGAAGTGAAAAGCAATTTTTGGAGTTTAGGAAACTTTTAATTACCTAGTTTTTTTTTTTATGGTGATAGTATAATATATACCATATTCTTCAATTTCCAGTAGAATCTGGCAGGAAGAAGACATAATTTTTTCAAAGAGCATAGCTGTGTAAAATGAATTAAATGCTCAACAAATACAGTAAACTATGGAAAATAATTTGGTGCTCTCCGTGGAACTCCAAAGCCGATGGGAGGAAGTCCTCTTATCTCCTCTTAACTTATAGGAAAAGCAGCACTTACCAATATAAGTATTTTTGTTCTTCAGCCTTTCATCATTGCAACTCGACAAGATTTACATTGCTTTTATTGTATTCATTGAAGATAGTTGATTTCCTAATTATAATATCTACTAATACCCAATTCAGTACCTCTTAAAAAAAATTTTTAGTGTGCTTTAAGTGAAAGTTTACACAGCAAATTAATTTTCCAATCAGAAACTCTTACCAAAAACTGTGTCCGCACTCTTTTCATTTCCTTCCTGGCTCCCTGTTTCCATTAGTCAGGTTTCCCTGTCCCTCCCTGACTACTTGCCCTTTTGGTCTCCTGTAGTTGATCGAAGTTATTGTTTAGCAGCCCCGTCTGTTATTGGCCTGAAAGGTGGCCACCAGGGGTGTCTGTAGTTTCACATTAGAAGATTGTCTTAAGAAAATAGTCTCAGGGGTTTCTCCAGCCTCTTTCAAACAAGTAAATCTGGTCTTTTTTGTTTATTTATTTTTGAATTTGAATTTTTTTTTTACATTTTTTCCCCCATTTTGCTCCAGGCTTTCTATTGTGATCCTGGTCAGAGTGGTACCATCTAGTCCTTCTGGTCTCAGGTTAGAGGAGGCTGTGGTTCATGTGGGCCATATGTCCTTTGGACTAATTACTTCCTTTAGTCTTTGGTTTTCTTCGTTCTCCTTTGTTCTAGGTGGAAAGAGGCCAATAGTTTTTTTTTTTTTTTCTGACATAAGCAATGTGTGTACAGGGTCACAACCTTGTAAGCAATGTTTTAAATGAGATAGTGTATTTCCTGTGCAACCATTTTATTATTTAATATGATACTATTGTATTTTTCTATTTGTTTGGTTATTCTTGATTCAGAGGCTGCTGGTAGTGCTATTTTCATGTAAGTAGTATCATTTCAAACCTTTCGTTCTTTTACCTTAAACTGCCATCCTCATCCTTCTCTGGCATTTTTTTTTTTTAATCTGTGGCTTATTAGGGATACATATATACATTTTAATTTAAATATACATGTGTTTATATGCATTATGTACTATATAATAGCTTAAACTAGAGGATTTCTTTATCCAAATGGAATTTTTAAATGAAATTTTGTTATATAAAATCAGTGACATGGACCTTACTTTCTCCCAATTTGTTCAAATTTTCTCTCACTGTCTTAGATTCTTCCATGAGAAACTATATCTCATTTGTTACAAACAATTTAGTATATTAGTTATAATGAAAATGCTCCTAGGTTAGGACATATTTTAAGTAAATTTATATTCAAATGCACTGCTGACTCAAAAGTGACCCCATAGCTGTAAATAGGCTATAAATCTCTATGGAAGCAGACTGCCACATCTTTCTCCCATGGAGCCACTGGTGGTTTTGAACCGCTGACCTTTAGGTTAGCAGTCCATCAACTTATATTAAAATGTATTAAGAAGATGTATCATCCAGAAGATTGGCACATCGATGGTCCAATTTTAGTCATGGAGTTGAGGATGCAGGAGGGAAGGGCTGGGCTCAGTTACATGGATAACAAACTACTCAACCTACTTATCATCATAACCCTGACATAGAAGCTAGATCACAGTAGGAGAATTTGCATATGCATATGTAAAGAAAACACCTTTCAGGTAACTTACTGTCATCATTTGTCATTTAAAAAAAAAAACATCACTATATACTTGATATTTGAGACTTATGTCCTGATATCTTAAATGCATTGAAACATTTAATCCTCATTTTTTTTTCCAGCAACACTGAAGGGAAGTGGTCATTTTGCACTTGTGAATAAAGAAATTAAGGTATCTTTTTTTTTTTTTATTCTATAACCCACAAAGCCAAAACCAAACCCATTGCCACTGAGTTGATTCCAACTCATAGTGACCCTATAGGACAGAGTAAAACTGCCCCAAAGAGTTTCCAAAGAGTACCTGGTGGATTTGAACTGCCGCTCTTTTGGTTAGCAGTCGTAGCACTTGACCACTATGCCACAAACTTTTCTATTACCCACAAGCTGAGGTATAAAAAAGACTATATCTGTATGGGTCTACCACCTGGAATAATTTCCTGTATAAAGACAGACTATCCCCACCACGATCTATTAGATTTTCCTTGTGTTCAATACTTGTCAAGTATGTTGTTTCCGACTGTACCACCTGTGGCACAAGGGCTTTTACAGGACTATGTTTTGAAGTAAGGGATACTAAATGTTTCCACACATTCTGGGAATTTGCATTTTGAAATGTTTTTAATGAAGTTAACATACATATTATAATTTTATACATGTCATTATGTAATTGTCAGTATTGTAAATGAAAAAAGAAAGTTTTGTAACCACCCATATACCTAACACATCTAAAATTTTTTACTTTTTTTATTTTTGCTTCATATATCTATATGTAAAAAAAGAAAACCTGTTGCCATCGAGTTGATTCTGACTCATAGAGACCTTATAGGACAGAGTAGAACTGCCCAATAGGTTTTCTAAGGAGCAGCTAGTAGATTCAAAAAGCTGACTTTGTGGTTATCAGCCAAGCTCTTAACCACTGCTCCACCAGGAATCCCATCAAGGTATATGTATATGTACATCTACATCTACGTGTACACGTACACATATGCCTTCACCTACATCTTTATCTGTGTCTATCTCTATCTCTATGTCTGTATCAGGGCTTTTCAACTTCCGCCATAGTGACATTTTGGACTGGAAATTTTGTTATTGTGTGGGGTTACTCTGTATATAGTAGAATTTTTAATAACATCCCAGGCCTCCATTAGATACCAGTAGTACCCTTCTCCTAGTACTGACACCCAAAATGTCCTAGGCATTGACAAATGTTCCATGGGCAGCAAATTTTCCTCAATTGATAACAAGTTAGATTTTTCTTTCTTTCCCTCTATCTTTTTTTCTTTCTTCATGTACCTATACTTTACTTGTGGGAGGCGGGTTTACTTTCAAAAACCTGTATTGGAAGTTTGGATTTATCTTATTCATTTAGCATATTGCCTTTGTATACTAAAAATCTACCAGATGATGCTACATAAAACCGATTGACTACGCTGATATCTCTATCCAGAACAGGTTTCCTGATAGACCAAGATGGAAAAGCAAAATCTAACAATGCTAAATGAATTCCTTCTGATGGGAATCACAGATCACCCTGGGCTCCAGGCTCCGTTGTTCGGGCTGTTCCTCATCATCTACACGATCTCAGTGGTGGGCAACTCAGGCATGATCATCCTCACCAAGACAGACTCCAAGCTACAAACACCCATGTACTTTTTTCTCAGACACCTGGCTATCACTGATCTTGGTTATTCAACAGCTGTGGGACCCAAAATGCTAGTCAATTTTATTGTGGATGAAAACACTATCTCCTATTATTTTTGTGCTACACAGCTAGCTTTCTTTATTGTGTTCATAACTAGTGAACTTTTTCTTCTGTCAGCAATGTCTTATGACCGCTTTGTGGCTATCTGTAACCCTCTGCTCTACACAGTCATCATGTCACAAAGGACTTGTTGGGTGCTGGTGGCAATACCCTATCTCTACAGCACATTTGTTTCTCTTCTGGTCACCATAAAGATTTTTAATTTATCCTTCTGCGGCTACAATATCATCAATCATTTCTACTGTGACAATCTCTTCTTGTTATCCTTGCTCTGCTCAAACACACATGAAATTGAATTGATCAATCTCATCTTAGCATCTTTTGATTTGATTTCATCTCTTCTAACAGTTCTTGTTTCTTACCTACTCGTTTTTGTAGCCATTCTCAGGATGAAGTCAGCTGAGGGCAGGCACAAGGCTTTCTCCACCTGTGGATCCCATCTGACAGTGGTGGTAGTGTTCTATGGGACTTTAATCTTTATGTACATGCAGCCCAAGTCCAGTCATTCCTTTGACACTGATAAAGTGGCTTCCATATTTTACACCCTGGTTATCCCCATGTTGAATCCCTTGATTTATAGCTTGAGGAACAAAGATGTAAAATGTGCCCTACATAGGACATGGAAAAAAATACGCAATGTATTTTCTAGAGTTTGATGCAGCATATGATTCCTACAAATTACACCATGAACTCAAACCTTGTCTGTGTGCCTCCATAGGGAACAGTGAGCACAAATATATTCAACATATATTTATAAATTGCCTTCTACATGCTAGTCACTCTTCTAAGTGCATTGATGAACAAAAGAGTACAAACTGGTACCTTTCTTGAAGGAAAGAGATGGATCACAAACAATAATTAAGAACAATCTATAGTACAGTAGAATGTGTTAGGACCCTTGTGGTGCAGCAGTTAAATTGCTTGACTGCTAACTGGAACGTCAGTGTTTCAAAAAACCAGTTGCTTCTTGGGAGAAAATTGAAGCAATCTGCTTCCATAAAGATTTTCAGCCTTGGAAACCCTATGGGACAGTTCTATTCTGTCCTATAATGTTGCTATGAGTCATAATTGACTCAACAGCAGTGCATTTGGTTTTTTTGATAATGTGTTAAAAAATACCAAACCCATTGTCCTTGAGTCGATTACTACTCACAGCAACCCTGTAAGACAGAGTAGAACTGCCCCATAGGGTTTTCAAGGAGTGGGCAGTGGATTTGAATTGCCGACCTTTTGGTTAGCAGCCAAGCTCTTAACCACTGCACCACTAGGGCTCCAGGAGAATGTGTTGGGAATCATGAAATTAGGCAAGGAGAGTGGATATGCTGAGTGGAAGTGGGAAAAAGTACTAGGTACAAAAGTGGAGATACAAAGATTCTGGTGTTTTTTTTTTTCAATTATTAAACTTTTCAGTGTCAGCACTTGTGTTTATGTATGTGTGTGTGTTTGTAAGCCTTTGCCTTCTGTTTTAGTCTTCAAAGTCTTCTGAAGGCTGCATTAGATCAGGGCCAGGTTGCGAGGAGTCTCAGAGTATATGGCGATTTAAAGTACTCAGTTGCATGAATTGCTTAAATGCCCCCATTGCAGATCTTGGAGTTCTACCCTTTACCCATTAATGCCTTTACTTTCACATGTAAATCTGTTTACTCAACATACCTTGAAATTTTTGCAGTTCAAAAGTTCAGCTCTGCATCTGACTTGTTTTTGCCTAGATCAGAATATACACCAGTTAAGATAAATTTCTTGAGGCCAACCATAGAGGCTCCCAGGTTTGAAATCCATCCCCTGCTGGTTGTTCTTTCTTAATAATTATCTTTTTTTGTTTAATGGATGATCCTTTCTTATCTATATCAACAACTTTTTAA
The DNA here is from genome assembly GCF_030014295.1 of Loxodonta africana. NCBI lineage: Eukaryota > Metazoa > Chordata > Mammalia > Proboscidea > Elephantidae > Loxodonta > Loxodonta africana. Next base: position 350,033 of record NW_026974946.1, on the reverse strand, counting down.
GTTGTTTGTTCAATTACTTTCTGTGTATCTCCTTGGGTAACAGGATAGTCTATGACGAGTTAAGTTTGCTGCCTCTCTTTCATTGGTTTGGCTTTCCTAAACTTTGGTAAATATTTATTATGAATTTTATTTGCATTGACTTTTGTCCACCCTACTTGTGAGCGACAAAATGAGATAATCCCATGGTTTGTGCTTACCTGTATTTCTAATTCAAGTAAGACCTTTTATGTGGTAAGGATATAGTTATCTAGTTTTACGGACATAGCTGCAGCATGTTAAAACCCACTGCCGTCGAGTTGATTCCGATGCTCCTTAATTTTTTCCATGTATTTTTGTTTATTGTTATTATTTTAAAATTTCTAGTATTTTTTTGAAACTTCAAAAGTCTAAATTATTTTCTTGGCACATGATCATGAAATAAAATTCTCCGTGTAGCCAATGAAACTTGAATAAAAATAGTCCATTGGAATATAAAAAGGTGCACGGTTTATTGTCATGTGAGCATAAATAGTTTAAAAATGTTAAAGTACTTAGAAGGCTATGAAGGTCATGAGCACTAAACCAAACAAAACCCCGTTGCCATCGAGTGGATTCTGCCTCATAGCAACCCTATAGAACAGAGTAGAACTGCCCCTATAGGGTTTCCAGTGAGCAGCTGGTGGGTTTGAACTGCTGACCTTTCGGTTAGCAGCAGAGTTCTCAACCACCACGCCAATAGGGCCCTGCTGCTGGACTTTTTTTTTAAATAAATTAAAACCCCTTTCTTGAGCTAATTTTGGGTGATCCCTTTGCTTATTGTTTCATTACATGCATGGGAAAAGCATTACTAGATGATGCAATGCAGAGAGGCAGAGGCACCATAAGCAATTGTGACAGTTGGGCACCATGGTATTGTAGGGTGTGTCATTCATATACACTAAGATGTGAAAGAAGCAGCTGAAAATTTGCAATATATTGGGTAGTCCCAAGTTTAATGCAAACATCTAAGAGCTTCCCACCACAGAAATCATCAGATCAAAAGGAATAACATACAACTCAGGGATATCCATCAACCCAAAGGAAAAAAAAGTGTAATTCACCTATATAGTTTTTCACTGAAGGAGCTCCTGAAATTAAGAGAGAGAAAGAGAGGAGAGAGAGAGAAAAAAAAAAAAAAGGAAATACTAGCTGAGGATCTTGAGTATACGAGTTAAACATTTTTACAGTTAGAATAAGAAATGATCTGTGATTCATTTAAATATTTAATGGTCCCCAATAATCTTAATACTTGTTGTTGTTAGGTGCCATTGAGTTAGTTTTGACTCACAGAAACCCCATGTACAGGAGAATGGAATAGCACCTGGTCCTGAGCCATCCTCACAATCATTGCTGTGTTTGAGACCATTGTTGCAGCCACTGTGCCAATCCACCTCCTTGAGGGTCTTCCTCTTTTTCTTTGACCCTGTACTATACTAAGCTTGATGTTCTTCTCCAGTGACTGGTCCCCACCACCAAGTGTCAAATAGTATCTGCATGTAATCTTTCATCTAGAGAAAGTTACCACCAAATTGGTACTACATACGTTGCTGGATTCCCTGGAGAAAGAGTAAACCAGTGGAGAGGTGAACAGAAATGCTTTGAGGTAGGGAAGTCACAGAAGTCAAGTTACAGGAAGAGTGATATTCTAATTTCCAGTATATGTGACTGGCACATTGCTAGAACTGTGAGGGGCATGCCCTTCACTACAACGTGGTATTCCTCCCAGTTTTCGTTGTGTCATATTCTAGTAGTAGGTTATCTTGTATTCATAGCCAGTCTTTTCTATACACAATGGCAACTAAAAACAATAGCAAACCTGTAAAGGCTCCTTGGTGAGAAATATAAAAATATTATATTACTTAAATCCCAGAAAACCTGCACAATTTAATATATGAAATAACAGCAAAGTACAGCATCAGATATATCTATTTACATAATTTTAGCTCAAAATATTAGTTTATTACTTGAAGCAATAAAAACTAGCCAACCCTAAAGTAGGCAAAATAAGAATTCAACATTTACTGTCTCATAGAGAATATTGGTATTTAAAACTCACTTCTTCATGGACATTTTCTTTGACCATCACAACAAATGACTCTATGGAAATTGTTAACTTAAAATAATTGATAAAGAAACATTGGATTTTTTTCAAGGCTTTATTTTTTACAAAGTCATTAAATGTTCATGATTTTTTTTTTAAACATTAAGACTTTTAATACCTACTTGAGTAAGCAAGGATTCTACACATTTAAAGTGCTTTATACATGGGTAAATCTCTTTTTTCACATCTAGAAGTCAGATAAATTGGCTTTTTCTTGTTACATTTATTTTTTAAAACCTTTTATTGAGATATAATTAACATAGCATATAATTCACTGGGTTTTTATAGTTCACTCACTTGGCTTGAATTTTTTTCTTCATTTCTTTCAGTATGAGAAATGCCGAGCATGTTCTTCCCTTTTGGTTTTCCATGGTCTTTGCACATTTCATTATAATAGTTTATTTGTCTTCTCAAGCCACCCTTTGAAATCTTCAGTTTTTAACTTCATTATTTCTTCCATTTGCTTTCAAGAGCAATTTTCAGAGTCTCCTCAGCCATCCATTTTGTTTTTTTCTTTCTTTCCTATTTTTTTTTAATGACCTTTTGCTTTGTTCATACTTGATGTCCTTGATCCCATTCCAAATTTGTCTAATCTTTGGTCATTAGTGTTCAATGTGTCAAATATATTCTTGAGATGGTCTCTAAATTCAGGCTGGATGTACTCAAGGTCATGTTTTGCTCTAATTTTCTTCAGCTTCATCTTGAACTTACATATGATTAATCATTGGTCTCCTCTGCACTTGGCTCCTGGCCTTGTTGCAACGATGATATTGAGCTTCTCCATCATCTCTTTCCACAGACATAGTTGATTTCATTCCTGTGTGTTCTGTCTGGTGAGTTCCACATGTATAGTCTCCTTTATGTTGCTGAAAAAAAAGTTATTCGTAAAGAAAAATTTGTTGGTTTTACAATATTCTAACATGCGATGCCTGACATTGTTTCTAACACCAAGGCCATATTTTCCAACTACCAATCCTTCTTCATTGTCTCCAACTTTCACATTCTAATCACCAATAATTATCAATGCATCTTGACTGCAATTTTGATTAATTTCAGACTTCATAAGTTGATAAAATCTTTGATTTCCTTATCTTTGGCATTAGTGTTTGGTGGGTAAATTTGAATAATAGTCATATTAACTGGTTTTCTTCATTGGAGTATGGATATATCCTGTCTCTGACAGCATTGCACTTCAGGATAGATCTTGAAATGTTCTTTTTTAAGGATGAGTGTGATGCCATTCCTCTTCAATTTGTTGTTCCCATGATAGTCCAAATCAAAACGTATAATACCAGTCCATTTCAGCTCACTAAGGTCTAGGATATCCGGATGCCCATCTTTATGTTTTTTGTTTCATTTTTTACAATTTCATTTCTCAGAGATTCATACTTCATACATTTCATGTTCTGATTATTAAGGGCTATTTGCCAGTTTCTTTTCATTTTGAGTCATGCTAATAAAATTGAATATCTTAATCTGATAAAATAGAATAAGAAAGCAGTCTTAAACAGACAATTCACAACGAAAGAAGGAGTGGAGCGACTAATATCTGTCTCCATATTAAAAAAATAAGAGAAATATAGGGAAAAAATGCATATCATATACATCAAATGTAATAATTTTATTGCATTTGAGAACATGGTGGAAATAAGGAAATATTGAGTGGCCTGTCCTAAAGGTAAATTTTTTTAATCCAGGTCCCTGGGTGCGACAATTTGAAAGTTAACTGAGTTAAATTAATAAATGTATCTAAAAGAAACCTACTCCTTGGTGAACGCAAATAGTTTAGAAAATTAGCAGACACCCTAGATGTTTTCTTAAGCTTTCAAGGGCTTCAGACATTAACACATTGCTTGCTATCTCCTCAGGGAGAGCCTCAAGGGCTGAGAGAAAGCTATAAATTGTTTCCACTATGCCATGCTAAGGAGCTAATAAAACAGATTGATTACAGGTAAAAGGCATAATTTTTTATGCAGTGCCATTTTTCTAACATCTAGAATGTTTTGGTGACATTTTCAAGGCTTCATTTTAATCAATGGCAAAGCAACAGCAAAATAGTAAGAATTTTGATTTAGTTCTGTCTGCTTTCCATCATTATCCCTGATAAGTTTTATATGAGGTAGATGTGGACTTCTCGTATTCTCTTTTCTAATTTAACGCTTTGAATTTTAATGTCTGCATTTGCTTGCTAATAGTTTACTCAGAGACTGCTCTGCTTATAGTGTTCAGGAATAGATATATGCAAGTTAAGAAAGAAAAGAAAGAGAGAGAGAGAAAGAAAGAGAGAGAGAAGAAGGAAGGAAGGAAGGAAGGAAGGAAGGAAGGAAGGAAGGAAAGAAGGAAGGAAGGAAGGAAGGAAGGAAGGAAGAAGGAAGGAAGGAAGGAAGGAAGGAAGGAAGGAAGGAAGGAAGGAAGGAAGGAAGGAAGGAAGGAAGGAAGGATAGATGATGATAGATTAGATAGATGATAGACAGATCAGACGGACAGACAGACAGATAGATAGATAGATATAGACACACAGACATAGTTAGGAAGAAGTAATCACTACAAAATTTTAAACCAACCATTCTGTTATCTTAACCTGTAGGGCTATTGTTGTGTTTTTAAAACATCTGAGGTATATTCAGATACTTTTTTTTTGAGATTATAATTAAATGGATCTCTGATGTCTCATGGCACATAAAAGTTCTGATGTTAAATGGAAGACGCTTCATGTTCAGACAGATTTTAAATAACTTCCAGTAATTCACATATATGTCATCGTCAGTATATTTTCTTTTTCTCCTACGCTATTGTGTCATATGGTGATTTTTTAACTTTCTTTTTTTTCATAAAAAGTAGAGGATTTTTTTTTTTACAAGGCAGAGTTTGTGACATTAATGTTTCACTATTTGTTCAGATTTCCTCATATATCCTAGATTTCTCCATGAGAAAAACTACATATATCTGATGTGTTAAAAAAAAACTTAGAATGTGTCAGTTATAATACTAATGCTCAATTGGAGGAGAAATTATGTAGACTAACAAAGAAAGTCATCTATAGAATGGCACTTTCAGGCACTTCAGTCATAGAATGGGTTTTATGGAAATGTGGGGCTGGGGTCAGTTACAAGGATAGAACCATAATGAACCTAGTCATTATGAAAGTGGTGGCAAAGAATTTAAGTCACAGTCCAGAAGAATTTACCTATAAATATCATAGAGATCAAAACAATTAACAAAAAAAATCATTTCAAGTAATTACTGGCAACATCAAAAAAAATAGGTGACAAGGATGATAGACAAATACATGATAGATAGTTATACAGAGAGACATATGGATGAATGGATGGATGGGTGGATAGATGGAAGGATGGATGGATAGATAGATAAAGTGTACTAAACACACTCTATTTTAGAGTTATTTTCAAGTAACAAAGACACATTGAAGCATTTAATTCTCATGTATTCTTCATAACAATCCTGCAAGAAAGTGTTAGAATATGATTTTTCAGGTAGGGATAAACAGATTCATATAACTTATGTTATTTACCCAAAGTACCACTTTGTATATCTTACAAATGGAGGTATAACCCAACCTAGTATAGCAGAGGCTGTATCTAGGTTCATACAAAGGAATGTTTTCATCTATAAAGACAAATAATCCCTATTGTAATCAATTATATATCTATCTAAAACTCATCTACTATGTTGATTGTTCCATCCTGAACCAACTGTAATCATGAGTTTGCATAAGATAATGTTTTGAAATGAAAGGTTCAAAATGTTTTCACATATTTCTTCTTTGTTGTTGTTGTTAGGTTCTATCGAGTCGGTTCTGACTCATAGCGACCCTATGCACAACAGAATGAAACACTGCCTGGTCCTGCGCCATCCTTACAATCGTTTGTTATGCTTGAGCTCATCGTTGCAGCCACTGTGTCAATCCACCTCGTTGAGGGTCTTCCTCTTTTCCGCTGACCCTGTACTTTGCCAAGTATGATGTCCTTTCTCCAGGGACTGATCCCTCTTGACAATGTGTCCAAAGTACATAAGATGCAGTCTCGCCATCCTTGCTTCTAAAGAGCATTCTGGCTGTACTTCTTCTAAGACAGATTTGTTCGTTCTTTTGGCAGTGCATGGGATATTCAATATTCTTCACCAACACCACAATTAAAAGGCGTCAATTCTACTTCAGTCTTCCTTATTCATCGTCCAGCTTTCACATGAATATGATGCGATTGAAAATACCATGGCTTGGATCAGGCAAACCTTAGTCTTCAGGGTGACATCTTTGCTCTTCAACACTTTGAAGAGGTCCTTTGCAGCAGATTTACCCAATGCAATGCATCTTTTGATTTCTTGACTGCTGCTTCCATGGCTGTTGATTGTGGATCCAAGTAAAATGAAATCCTTGACAACTTCAGTCTTTTCTCCGTTTATCATGATGTCGCTCATTGGTCCACTTGTGAGGATTTTTGTTTTCTTTATGTTGAGATGTAATCCATACTGAAGGCTGTGGTCTTTGATCTTCATTAGTAAGTGCTTCAAGTCTTCCTCACTTTCAGTAAGCAAGCTTGTGTCATCTGCATAACGCAGGTTGTTAAGGAGACTTTCTCCAATCCTGATGCCCTGTTCTTCATATAGTCTAGCTTTTCTTTAGGTATACGAAAAAGATAAAAGTTTTAAGAAGAGTACAATAAATATCCATGTATCTAACACCTAAAGGTTTAACAGTTTATCCATTTTTGTTTCATCTATCAATCTATCCATTAATCTATAATATGTGTGTGTGTGTGTGTGTGTGTATAAAATTTGTGGGAGTAGGGTATATATTCAAATATCCTAATAAGGAAAGATTGGATTTATATTATTCACACTGGATTTGTATACTAAAAATCCATCGGACGACTATGTTAAAGCTATTGACGATGCTGATGTCTCTATCCAGAATAGGTTTCCTGATAGACCTAGATGGACAAACACAGTCTAACAGTGCTGAATGAATTCATCCTGTTGGGAATCACAGACTGTCCTGAGCTGCAGACTCCATTGTTTGGACTGTCCCTCATCAACTACATGATCTCAGTGGTGGGCAACTTGGGTATGGTCATCCTCACCAAGATAGACTCTAGTCTACAAACTCCCAAGTATTTTTTTCTCAGATACGTAGCTATCACTGATCTTGGTTACTCAATAGCTGTGGGACCCATAATGTTGGTAAATTTTGTTGTGCATGAAAATACAATCTCCTATTATTTTTGTGCTATACAGCTAGTTATTTTTATTTTGTTCATAAATAGTGAATTTTTTATTCTGTCAGCAATGTCTTATCACCACTATGTAGCCAGCTGTAACCCTCTGCTCTACACAGTCATCACGTCACAAAGGACGTGGTGGGTGCTGGTGGTGACTCCCTACCTCTACACCACATTTGTTTCTCTTCTCCTCACCATAAAGATTTTTAATTTATTCTTCTGTGGCTACAATGTCATCAGGCATTTCTACTGTGATGGTCTCCCCTTGTTGTCTTTCCTCTGCTCAGACACACTTGGAATTGAATCGATCATTCTCATCTTAGCAGCTTTTGATTTAATTTCATCCTTCCTAATAGTTCTTGTTTCTTACCTGCTCATTCTTCAATCATTCTCAAGATGAAGTCAGCTGAGGGCAGGCACAAGGCTTTCTCCACTTGTGGATCCCACCTAACAGTGGTGGTAGTGTTCTATGGGACTTTAATCTTTATGTACATGCAGCCCAAGTCCAGTTCCTCCTTTGACACTGATAAAATGGCTTCCATATTTTACATACTGGTTATTCCCATGTCAAATCCCTTGATCTATAGTTTAAGGAATAAAGATGTAAAATATGTCTTACATAGGACTTTGGGACAATTATGTAATATATTTACTCAAAGTTCACTATACCATATGATTCATATAAATTACATTATGGGCTTTAAACTGTTTTCTCTCTGCCTCCAAAGGGAATAGCAAGCAAAAAAGCATAGACAAGTTCAACATATATTTCTATGTTGCCTTCTACCACTCAGTTTACTAAGAGCTATAAAGAGATTAATAAATAAAACAGTAAAAAATGATGACTTCCTGACCAGTGCCTGATCTCTAAAATCTATATGATTCTGTTAAAACTCAACCACAAAAAGACAAACAACCCAATCAAGAAGTGGACAAAGGATATGAACACGCACTTCACTAAAGAAGATATTCAGGCAGCTAACAGATACATGAGAAAATGCTCTCGATCATTAGCCATTAGAGAAATGCAAATTAAAACTACGATGAGATTCCATCTCACTCCACCAAGGCTGGCATTAATCCAAAAAACACAAAATAATAAATGTTGGAGAAGCTGTGGAGAGATTGGAACTCTTATACACTGCTGATGGGAATGTAAAATAGTACAACCACTTTGGAAATCTATCTGGCGTTATCTTAAACAGTTAGAAATAGAACTACCATACAACCCAGAAATCCCACTCCTCGGGATATACCCTAGAGAAATAAGAGCCTTCACACGAACAGATATATGCACACCCATGTTTATTGCAGCTCTGTTTACAATAGCAAAAAGCTGGAAGCAACCAAGGTGTCCATCAACAGATGAGTGGTTAAATAAATTGTGGTATATTCACACAATGGAATACCACGCATCGATAAAGAACAGTGACAAATCTGTGAAACATTTCATAACATAGAGGAACCTGGAAGGTATTATGCTGAGCGAAATTAGAGGCAAAAGGACAAATATTGTATAAGACCACTATTACAAGATCTTGAGAAATAGTATAAACTGAGAAGAACACATACTTTTGTGGTTACGAGGGGGGAGGGAGGGAGGGTGGGAGAGGGTTATTTACTGATTAGTTAGTAGATAAGAACTACTTTAGGTGAAGGGAAGGACAATACTCAATACAGGGAAGGTCAGCTCAACTGGACTGGACCAAAAGCAAAGAAGTTTCTGGGATAAACTGAATGCTTCAAAGGTCAGCGGAGCAAGGGCGGGGGTTTGGGAACTATGGCTTAAGGGAACTTCTAAGTCAATTGGCAAAATAATTCTATTATGAAAACATTCTGCATCCCACTTTGAAATGTGGTGTCTGGGGTCTTAAATGCTAACAAGCAGCCATCTAAGATGCATCAATTGGTCTCAACCCACCTAGATCAAAGGAGAATGAAGAACACCAAGGTCACACAATAACTATGAGCCCAAGAGACAGAAAGGGCCACAGGAACCAGAGACTTACATCGTCCTGAGACCAGAAGAGCTAGATGGTGCCTGGCCACAACCGATGACTGCCCTGACAGGGAGCACAACAGAGAACCCCTGAGGGAGCAGGAGATCAGTGGGATGAAGACCCCAAATTCTCATAAAAAGACCAGACTTAATGGTCTGACTGAGACTAGAGGAATCCCGGCAGTCATGTACCCCAAACCTTCTGTTGGCCCAGGACAGGAACCATTCCCGAAGACAACTCATCAGACATGGAAGGGACTGGACAATGGGTTGGAGAGAGATGCTGGTAAAGAGTGAGCTACTTGTATCAGGTGGACACTTGAGACTGTGTTGGCATCTCCTGTCTGGATGGGAGATAGGAGAGTAGAGAGGGTTAGAAACTAGCAAAATTGTCACGAGAGACTGGAAGGGCTGACTCATTAGGGGGAGATTAAGTGGGAGTATGGAGTAAGGTGCATATAAGCTTATATGTGACAGGCTGACTTGATTTGTAAATGATCACTTAAAGCTCAATAAAAATTATTTAAAAAAATGTTGTCTTCCTTAAGCAGGAGAGATGTATTATAAGCATACTAATTAAGAAATTTTATAGGATATTAGAAGGAGTTAGGTGGTGATTAAAAAAAAGAAATGAAAAACAAGAGTAAATATGCCCAGTGGGATAGGGAAACAGTAGTAGATACAGGAAGAATTCCAAGTATCTGGTGTTTTCCCCATTTAGAAGAAAAAAAAAATTGTAGAAAGTATATGTGTGCGTGTATGTATGTGCGTGTAGGTGCATGTATGCGTGTACGTGTGTGCATGTGTTTATGTGTGCTTGTGTGTATGTGCGTGCACACTTGTTTGTATGTGTATGTGAATGTATGTATACCTACGTGCATGTGTCTGTACGTGTACATATGTGTGTATGTATATGTGTGTGTGTGTTCGTGTCTGCATACCTTCTGTTTTGTGTTCATTCTCTGCCCAGGGGTGGCTAATTCTGATTGCAAGAAGGCTCTGTATAGTGGGATGATATGAAATTTGCTCAAATGTCCACTTTCTAAACCTTGAAATCCATCTCTTTCATCATCAGCGCCTTTATTTTCATATATGAGCCCTTAGAATCTGTTTGCTTTGTTATTATTTCTATCGTTATTATAACAGTAATATAAACAGTAATAAAATATAGTTATTATATTTGATAAGACCAGCTCAGTATCTGTTTTTCTCTAAATGAGCCCATTTTGTCTGTATCATTAGATATACCAGGTAAGATAAATTTATTGGCGTCAGCCACAGAAGTTTCCGGGTTTTTTTCATTTTTTCTCTTCCAGATGGATATCACTTCCTTATTGGACGCTTCTGTCTCATAGATTTTTCCCCTTATCTGTCTAGAAAACAATAGTTACTCTATTTAGGAGACATTATCTGTTTAAGGTATCCTTGCATAAGAGGTCTATGGTATGATGACTTAGGTCATTTGCCTTGTTTTTTTTTTTTTTTAAGAATGTTCTCAAATTTGTGTAATATGAGTGTGCACTATATTTTGAGTGACCTATTGTTTGAATTCACTGTTTTGACTATTCTACTTGGAAGAAGCAAAAGAAGATAATCCCATGATTTGAACTATGCTGTGTTTCTAGTGAGTGAGGTGTGATTTGTAGTATTTTATATATTTGACATGGTTTCTGCACATGTTATTGTTGTTAGGTGCCATCAAGTTGGTTTTGACTCATAGTGACCCTATATACAACAGGAGGAAGCACTGCCGGGTCCTGTGCTATCCTCACAATAGTTTTTATGTTTGAGCCCATTGATGCAGCCACTGTTGTCAATTCATCTCCTTGAGGGTCTTTCTCTTTCTTGCTGACCCTCTACTTTACCAAGCATGACATCTTTCTCACAGAACTGAGGCGTCCCGATAACTGGTCCAAAGTATATGAAATGTAATCTTGTCTGTCTTGCTTCTAAGGAGCATTGTGGTTGTATTCTTCAAAGACAAATTTGTTCATTCTTTTGGCAGTCCACGGTATATTCAATATTCTTCGCCAACACCACAGTTCAAAGGCATTAATTCTTCGGTCTTCCTTATTCATCATCCAGCTTTCACATGCATATGAGGCGATTGAAAACACCATGCCTTGGGTAGGAGCACCTTAGTCTTCAAGGTAATACCTTTGCTTTTCAACATTTAAAGAGGTCTTTTGCAACAAATTTGCCCAATGCAGCATGTCTTTTGCTTTCTTGACTGCTGCTTCCAGGAGCATTGAATGTGGATCCAAGTAAAATGAAATCTTTGACAACTTCAATCTTTTCTTCATTTATCTCAATGTTGCCTATTGGTCCCGTTGTGAGGGTTTTTATTTTCTTTAAGTTGAGGTGTAATATATAATGAAGGTTTGGCCTATGATTTTCATCAGTTAAGTGCTTCAAGTCCTCTTCACCCTCAGCAAGCAAGGTTGGGGATCATCTGCATAACACAGGTTGTTAATAAGTCTTCTCCCAAACCTGATTCTGCATTCTTCATGGAGGCCAGTTTCTCAGATTGTTTGCTCAGCATACAGAATAGGTATAGGTATAGTGAAAGATACAACCCTGATGCACACCTTTCCTGACTTTAAACCACTCAGTATCCCCTTGTTCTGTTTGAATGAGATTGCCTTTTGATCTAGGTACATGTTCTGCATAAGCACAATTAAGTGTTCTGGAGTTCCCATTATTCTCAATGTCATCAATAATTTGTTATGCTTCACACGGTCGAATGCCTTCACATAATCAATAAAACACAGGTAAACATATTTCTGGTATTCTTTGCTTTCAGCCAGGATTCATCCGACAGCATCTATGTGTTTTTTCTGGACATAGTTCTTCCATATTCCTTGCTAATTTTCCATGCATATTTTTGTATTTTTATCCCTTTAATAGTAACAAAAAAATTGTAATGAGAAAGAAAAAATAAATTTTAAATATACTAAGGTTGTCTATTAAAAAAAAAAGATCCAATCTAGGTTTTAGTTTAGCACCATACAAGGGGGGGTATGATATATTTTCATGTATAGAGAGACTAGAAAACACGTAAGAAAAAAAAAGTCACTGGTAAAGAGAGTATCAAAATGGAAATTTCAGTTTAATATACTCTGCATCCTCACTCAGGTCCAAGTGAGCTGATTGGGAAACTTTATTAAGCTTTTAGGAAAAAAAGAAGTAGCCTATTCCACATAAAATCTTCCACAAATCTGAAGAAAACAGTGTATTTGCATTTTCCATATGAACGTAGCTTTAACCGTGATATCAAACTCAGGCAAAGACATTAAAAGAAGAGAAAACAACAGAACACATATATGTAAAATGTAAAGAAAAATTTAAGAAATTGAGCCTGATGACATGTAAAGACAATAACACACCAAATTAGGTGTTCTCCAGAAATGCACGGATAGTTCTACATTAAAAAAAAATCAATTACTGATATTAAACGTAATAACAAATTACAAATGAAAAACAATGCCATATGAGTAGATCTAGAGGAATATTTTAAAAGTTCTAATAATTGTGATAAGGCTTTGAGAACGCTAGTATTAAAATGGAATATCCTCAAACTGATAGAGGGCACCCATGAAAAACCTACAGCTACCATCACACGTGGTATGAAAAATTGAATACATTCTCAGTAAGACCAGGAAAAAAACAAGTAAGTCCACTCTTACCAAACATGTTTATATTTTAGTGGATATTCTAGGTAACACAATAAGGCAATAAAAGGCAATAAAAAATTAAACAAATAAATAGAAAGCATCCAGATTGGAAAGGAAGAAGGAAAACTTTTTTTTTAATGATAGAAGACATGATTTTTTTATGTAAAAAATCTAATAGAGCCTACATTACATTTATAGAACTAAAAAGATAACTTTTTTTTGTGAATTTACTTTCAGCTTATTAGTTTATTAAAAAAAAAAAACAAAGCCCGTTTGGATTTTAAGTGGGCTTGCATCAACTCTATAGATTTATTTGGGGATTTCATAGATATAAAGCCAAAAGCAAAATCCATAAAAAAGTTTAACCACATCAAATATTAAAACTTATGCTCTTCAAAAGACAGTTGTATAAAAACCAGTTATATTCTGGGAGATAATACTTTCAAATAACATATCTCATAAATGGTTTGTTTCCATGATATACAGATATCTCAAAGCTCAAAAAACAGAAAAGAAATAAAAAGAAAGAGAGAAGGAAAGAAAAGAAATGAAACAGTCCACAAACATGGCCATAAATACAACAATTTACCCAAGGAACATATACAGTTGGCAAATAAGCACATAAAAATGTTCAGTTCATTAACCTTTGGTGAATTTCAAGTGAAAACATTAATGACAGATCTCTATACAGCTATTAGAATATCAGATAGCTGGTAAGTATGTGAAGGGACCAGAACTCTCATATGCTGCTAGTGGAAAATTAAATCTGTGTCAATACTTTAAAAAATAATTTATTTTAAGTATCAGGGTCTTAAAAAGCTGAACATGGTTTTACCATATTATTTAGCCATTTTACTCATATATACTCAAGAGGAATGACAGCATTTTTTCTTATAAAGATATGTATACAAATGTTCATAACAACTTTATTTGTAATACTCAAAAACTAGAATCAACCCAAAGGTTCATCTACTTTAGAATGAATAAATAAATTGTGATATATCCAAGAGAGTGCCCATCACTCAATAATAAAAACTTCTGAATTACTGGTACATGCAAACATATGGAAGAAAAGTACAAAATGACAGGTTGGGCTTTGTCAAAATTAAAACAACCCACACTTAGAAATTTATTCCAGAGAAATGAAAATTTATGTTCATACAAAAACCCTTACACAAATATTCACAGAAACATTAATAACTAAAAATTGGTAACCACCTAAAATGTCCCTCTATAGGTGAACGAGTAATCAAACTGTAGTAAATTCATGATGAAATAATACTCAGCAGTGAAAAGGAACAAATTATTAATGCTTATGATAGCATGGAAGGACCTCAATAGAACCAATGTGAAGTGAAAAAAAATCTATCTCTAGAGGTTGTTGTTATCTGCCATTGAGCTGACTGCAACTTACAGTGACAGAATAAAGTGTTGCCTGGCCCTGTGCTATCCTCACAATCATTGGCATGTTTGAGTCCATGTTGCAGCCACTGTGTCAGTCCAACTCATGAAGGGCTTCCCTCATTCTCCTTGGCCCTCTGCTTCACCAAATATGATGTTCTCCTCCAGCAACTGGTCTTTCCTAAAGACACGTCCAAAGCAGGAAAGCCAGAACATGTTCTGTTGGAAGCAAAAAAAAAAAAAAAAAAAACCTACCATTAAAGAATTTTTGGTTTGTGAGATGCTTTTGAGTCAATTGTGACTTATAGTGACCTACAAGACAGAGTAGAAATGCCCCATAGGGTTATCTAGGCTGTAATCTTTATGGATGCAGATGGCCAGATCTTTTCTCCCTGGAATGGCTTGGGGGTAAAAACTGGCAACCTTTCAGTTAGCAGTGAGTTTTGGACATTGCACAACCATGCCTCCTCTCCATTAAAGGGTAAGCAAGTGAATATATATGCATAATACCCACTAAACCATTGCTGTCGAGGGGACTCTGACTCACAGTGATCCTGTAAGACAGAGTAGAACTGTCCCATAAGGTTTCCAAGGAGCACCTGGTGGATTTGAACTGCTGACCTTTTGGTTAACAGCCATAGCTCTTAACCACTATGCCACCAGAGTTCCCTCATGAGCACCACCAGCTAATAATATCTCATACATATTGAATGCCATATCATAGTCATTTTCTATATATATACACACACACATTCACACCCCCCCCACTACATAGGACAAATAAGCAAAAAAAAAAATTTTAAAGGCCACAAATGGATACATTACAAATATTTACAATGACAAATGCTGCAAAAGGATTTATAGCACAATAAATATAAATTCATAGTAAAACAGTACACACAAAATATCTGTTTTTCAAGGAACAATTTGGTTGGTTTCAAATGGCCAACTTTCCTGCTAGTAGCTGAATGCTTAACCACCTGCACCACTCAGGGGCCTTAGAAGGCTCCATGTATAAATCATTAGGTGAGAAGGTAGAGTAATTGTAGAAGATTAGTAAAGATGACCCAAATGCAGAGGTCGTTCATCATCTGTAAGGATAATATTTTGTAAAATTTCCTCTCAGGAGACTATCAAAGTATAAGGCCAAATATGTCAATGAACCAGGTGTAAACTCCAATAAACAAGTTACAAAAGTAGGATAGTACTTTTATTATTATTATTATTGAAGGTAGAAAAGAATAAAGGCTATAACCCCAAATACATCTAAATTGAAAACGAGTTATTTGAGAATACAATCTGTTATGAAGTAAGAGAGAATTAATCTTTATTTTTTCTGGATGAGATACTTTTTTCAGTCCTTAATAGTGGAAACTTTTTTTTCCTTTAACCAACTTTTTTGTTTGCTGTGGAGTTGTCTCCTATGCATAGCAACCTTACCCATAACAGAATGAAACGTTGCCTAGCTTGCACCATCTTTTTATTTGCCCTTAAAATCATTGCACATTGTTTCCAGAGTAGGGGAAGAAAATACAACTAAATGAGTCTTACAATAAACATTCAATTATAAAATAAATAATCCAAGAATATCTTTCTTCAATCAGTAGGGCATTGCCACTGAAGATTAGAAAGTCGTAGTAAGAGATGTTCACACATTCTGCCATAATTTTATATGCACCTGAGGCATTATGTCAAAAATATCAAGGAAAAATTCTATCAAATGCTAAGTGATTATAGAAATATTGGCTGAATAAATGCGTTTAGAAATGAGTTATTCTAAAGGAATAAAGATTAATTAAAAGATCAGTAACCCAAGGCACAGAGGGTCTGTCCTTCTTGACTTTGAAATCACAAAGTCAGATGTAATATAATTGTAATGATAATCTTACAAGATGAAATGATCATCAGGCTAGGGATAGAAAAATTCAGTCCTGGTCTTTGCTAGATGGCCAAGAATAAGTTGTATTCTTTTTTAATTTTTTTGGATCTATATTATCAAGCAGAAGGATCATTCTGTGATCATTCTGTTATTGAAGGACAGAGCTTAGTTCTGGAGTGAATACTAGGATCTGAATTTGTGCTTGTGAATCATCAGCTTGGCCTGGCTCCAGTGATACTCTGCCCCTGGGAACAACCTACCACTGCAGGGCTAGATGGAAACTCACTGCATGGTGATTAGCTCCTCAGTCAGTAGAGACCCAACCTCAAAGGGATGCAATTACAATGATGCAAGTCAGCGCATTTCCAGTTTTTGAAAATAGCACTCTGGCCTCTTTTAGCGCAGGTCCATTACCCAAAGGAAGACATTTTATTAATGACACTTCTTCTAAGACTTGGGTTGGAAACTGCTTTCAAATTAAGCTCAAAATACAGCCAGATGGCAGGCATAGTCCCTTGAATAACTTTGTAATTAGCTTTCCTGGCTGTCTTTTGGCAATCTTTTCTATTTAGAGAAAATTTAAATTACCCTGCCAACCACAAAGGTTGTTTCCTATTTAAGTCTTTTGAAAATCACTGGACACTCTGCCCGTTGCCACCGAGTCCTTTGAAAATAATTTCCCATTAAGTAACAGGACTACTATGGCACTAGTTTTTTTTAACAGGACTATTTGCTGGCTGTACAGGTCCTGATTTACTTGCCTCTACATTTGGAACAACCACTTTGAAACTCTCACATGTCATAATTTCTTGCTCTTCTATAAAAGAAGCTTCATGTGAGTAAATCCTGGATGAAGTCAGACCTTTGGTTACTCTGATGTGATCCTAGAATATTTATCTCAACAGTCTTCTACCTTCTACCTACCGGGACCACTGGGTAACTGACTGGGTTCTCAGAAGTCAGAGATGACGCCAGACTGAGTTTTGGAGGTGGCCCTAAAAACTTAAGTATTAGACGTGTTCCTATTAATTTAAGTTGCTGTTTTGAAATTGTTGAAATAATGGAATCATCTAAACACACACACAATTATACTTAAAATGTGTTAATAATTCACCTGTTTGTTTGATTTACACAAATTGTGATCTCAGGGTAAGAGCTTTGAGCTATCAACCATTTTTAGCTTGATTTACTTTAATAACTTTTGGCACTTTATCAAAACTTAAACTTAAATGTTTTGATAATTTGATATTTTGTCCTCTATCCAGATATGAATATTAGTAAATAAAAGAGTGTGTGCACATGCTTCAGAGATGTGCTTGTAGAAAGGAAAGGAATGGGAATACTTGGTGTGATGAGGATAGTTTAAATTTTTTTTTCTGTTTTCCTTCTATTCTCTTTCATATATTTAATAGATTAAAATACATTTATATATATATATATATATATATATATATATATATATATGTATAGTCCTGGTAGTGGAAACCCTGGTGACATAGTGGTTAAGTGCTACAGCTGCTAACCAAAGGGTCGGCAGTTCGAATCCTCCAGGCGCTCCTTGGAAACTCTATGGGGCAGTTCTACTCTGTCCTGTAGGATCACTATGAGTCGGAATCGACTCGACGGCACTGGGTTTGGTTTTTGGTTAGTCCTGGTGGTGCAGTGGTTAAGTATTTGGCTGCTAATCAAAAGGTCGGTAGTTCGAATCCATCAGCCATGCCTTGGAAACCCTATGGGGCAGCTCTACTCTGTCTAATAGGGTCACTATGAGTCAGAATCAACTCAACAGCTATGGGATATATATATGTGTATATATATATCGATTGCCGTTGAGTCAATTTCGACTCATAGTGACCCTATAAGACAGATTAGAACTGCCCTATGGGGTTTTCAAGGCTGTAATCTTTATGGAACCAGACTGCCACATCTTTCTCTCACAGAGTGGCTGGTGGGCTTGAACTGCTGATCTTTCGGTTAGCACCTGAGCACTTTAACCACTAACACCACCAGGGTGCTCTCTCTCTCTCTCTCTATGTATATATCTTGTTTCCTTTTGTACCAATTTCTTTAACCTTAATTTTTCTACAATAGCCTCTGAGAAAAAACTTACATGGTGTTTTTATTTTTTTCTGTTTTAATTAGTTAATGATACTTCAGACTTTTGGTTTTCATTATCAATGTCATGGGGAGTTGAAATCTTTAAAATATGTTTCTCAATCAATATAAAACCTTACACACCTATTTGTGAGCATCTCTTCTTAAGAGGGTGGTGGTAGTGGTGTGTTAGGGGTGATGCTGGTGATTTTCTCAGGAAGAGGGTGGAGAAGTTAAGAAAGAATAACCCTCTGCTGTCTGCAGAAGCATTCCAAGTAAACATTAATTTTTGTGTCTACAATGGCATACTAACTTCCATCCCACACAAAAGAGCTATTGGAGATTATTCCATCTTAACAAGTCCTCAACTCTCAAGAAAAGCACGGTGTATTTTTAAGGCTTACTGACGGAAATAGTCCTTTTAAAGCCCTTATGGATGACGTATGTGCTTGGGGCATACACCTTCAAAAGAAAGCAGAGCCCTTGATTGTTCATTAAAAATGACGACCCAGAAATTACCCTTCTGTGTCCCCAGTGTTATGGACCACTATTTCTGTGATGTACTACCTTTGTTGAAACTTGCCTGCATGGATACTTATGTCATGAATCTACTCGTGGTGTTTAATAGTGGGGCCACATGCATGGTGCATTTCATAATCCTGATCATCTCCTATGTTTTCACCTTATGCTCTCTGAGTAACAGGAGTGCAGAAGGAAGAAAGAAAGCCCTCTCTACCTGCACTTCTGACATTATCGTTGTCATCTTATTCTTTGTTCCATGTATATTCGCTTACACTTGTCCCTCAATCACATTTCCAGTGGGCAAGATGGTGGCTGTGTTTTACACTATTCGGACACCCTTGCTCAACCCTCTGATTTACACTCTGAGGAATGCAGATATATAAAATGCCATGAGAAAGTTATGGTGCAACCAACTACGATTTGAGACAGCAAAGAACAGAAGATTCTAGCTGTTAATTCTGTCATAATTTGAATAAAATTGGGTAGATAGAGAAGAAAAAATATTCTTATCTTGATGTGGACAATAGCATTCTCTCCCAGAAGTATGTTTGGGGACATTAGTAGAGTGAGCACAGACCCATTTATTTTGAGCCAATGTCAATAAAGTAACAGAACATTAAGTACGGTAATATTTGTGGGAGCACAAGCCCACTCCCCACTTCTGCTTTCTGGGGTTGATACCCGTGTTCTTTTGCTGTATGTGACCCAGATCCTGTTGTGTATATAGCTTCACCTCACTCTTTCATACATTCTGGTTTGAGCTTCTTTTCTCCGTGTCTTTCATCCAAGTTTAATAATTTGTCCCTGATTTCTGGCTGATTTTTTTGTTTTTGTTGTTGGCCAATAAGTTTTGGCACTACTAAATCTGGGCTTTTCTGGTTCAACAGCCAATAGGATGAGATCACTATGAGAATCTCATAGGAGCATACAGATGAGCTAATTAAGCCCCTATTTGATGCTTGGCTCCCTTTTGTAATGTCCTTAAAAAAATTTTAAGAAAAGGACATCCTTTCACTTCCCTCTTGAACACATACAGTGAGCAACTCATGTGCTTCTATTCAAATAAAGACAATTCTAGTTGTAATAAATATTAACTGTGTTGTCATAATCTTTTCCTATGTACTTTGATATCATTTTTCTTGTTCAACATGTTAATCATTATTCATTCATAAAATTTAGTTCCATATACATTTTTTGTTGAAGCTTCAGTCAATGGATACTGCCCAAATCTTTTGGTTAGTAAATTGGTGACAATTTTGTAAAATTGTGAGGGTTATATTGTAACGAGGAACATGACATGGATGAGATCATAAAGAGAAAAATTTCTTTTTTTTCTTTATAATAAAAAAAGATAGTAACTGACATATAGAGAAAAAGAGTTAATGTTATAATAATTCATCCAAATGAGACTCTCTGCTTGGAAATATACAAGCCCTGGTGGTACAGTGGTTAAGAGCTACAGCTGCTAACCAAAAGGTCGGCAGATCAACCCACCAGCCGCTCTTGTAAACTCTATGCGGCAGCTCTACTCTGTCAGATAGATTCGCTGTGAGCTGGAATCAACTCGAAGGCAACTTTTTTTTTTTTGGCTTAGAAATATAGAACTAAATATATCAAAAAAGTAAAACTTCTCATTAGGTATCAGGCATAGTCCTAGTGCAAGGAATATGTTTCACTGATCAGCGGCCCGTCTGCCTGGTAGGTACGCTTCCTTTTGAAGAGGAATATTTCAGGCTACGGATTCTTGAGACCATAATCAATAATGCCCTTTTTGTCAAATCCTAGTTTTATCAAGCAAATATCCTATAATAATTTGGCTTCCTATAGAGAGTTTCCTTCCTGGAGAGAAAGATATCGACCAATGACTGAAATAAGTATTTTAATGCTCTTGACCTCGATCTATGTATCTATCTATGAAAGTAAATATTTATATAATTAAATACAGATATTTTAATAAATATATACATATATAATAACCAACTATTTATATATCGCATGTTATGGATTGAATTTTGTCCCCCCAAAATATGTGTCAACTTGGTTAGGCCATGATTCCCAGCATTGTGTAATTTCCCTCCATTTAGTGATTGTAATTTTTTGTTAAAGAGGTTTAGGGTAGGATCGTACACCCTTACTAAGGTCACATCCCTGATCTAATGTAAATGGAGTTTCCCTGGAGTGTGACCTGCACTACCTTTCATCTTACAAGAGATAAAAGGAAAGGGAAGCAAGCAGAGGTACCTCTTACCACCAAGAAAGCAGTGCTGGGAGCAGAGCACGTCCTTTGAACCTGGGTTCCTGTGGCAAGGGACTTCCTCCAGAGCCAAGAGAGAAAGCCTTCCCCTGATGCTGATGCCCTGAATTTAGACTTCTAGCCTACTAGACATGAGAGAGTAAATTTTTCTTTGTTGAAGCCATCTACTTGTGGTATTTCTGTTATAGCAGCACTTGATGACTAAGACATCACACATGTAGATCTATAACGTAATGTCACTTGAACACTGAGGGCCTTTGTATGAGTTATCTTCGGAAATAACTCTAAAAATGTTACAACATCAAAAAATGTTATAGCAGTTCTCACCTGACCTATTAGGGGAAAAAAATGCTGACCTTCATAAGTTATACAGAATCTGATATATTTTCTCATCAATTCCTCTATACTCTTGGTTTGAGCTACCATTATCTCTCACTTAAGTAATAGCAACATTGTTGTTTTTATTAGGTGCTGTTGAGTCGGTTCCAACTCATAGCAAGCAACCCTATAGGACAGAGGAGAACTGCCCCATAGGGTTTCCGAAGAGCAACTGATGGATTTGAACTGCTGACTTTTTCTTTAGCAGCTGAGCTCTTAATCACTACACCACCAGGGGTCCACCAAGTGAAAGCAATAGACTCTAACATTCTTCTTGCTTCTACTGTTGTCCTGCTATGGCCATTTTTAACACAGCAGCCAAAGGTTCCTCTTAAAACTTGAGTCAAATCAGGTCACTCTTTTGCATAAAAACCTGAAACATCCCTGTTTTATCCAGAGGAAAAGCCAAAATTCTTACAGTGATTTGACCTTCTATGAACTTTTTGGCCTTCTCTCCTGTTGCTCACACACCCCCTCTCTTAGCTCCAGTCACACTGGCTTCCTTGTTTTTCCTTGATTTCACCAGGCAAGCTTTCATCTATGATATTTGTCTCACCTGTGTTCTCTGTTTAAAACACTCTTTAAGTAAGGTCTAGCCTCGTCTCTATAAGACATTAGTCTTCCCTCAAACAGGTCTCCAGAATCAACGTATTTAATAGTGAATACCCATAAGTTTTTTTTTTTTACCCATAAGTACTCATCATCTCCTTATATTAGTCTACTTCTTCTTTTTAAATAGTATTTATTATCTCCTAACATTTATTTAATTTACCTACTTGTTTTATCTCTTTCTTGTCTCTCTCCAAGAAGAAAACGGTTTTCATCTATTTCATTCAGGAATATATCCCAAGCCAGTTGTAGAATGATTGGAACATAATAGAAACTCATTAAATATTTGATATAGTTTTTTTTTTAATCGAGTTCTTCAAATCTGAGGAGTCTAAACCAGAAATCCTAACACTAGGATCTGCTGGAGCCCATACGAATGCTTAATTTTGTGTTTTCATCTTGATGATAATTCCAAAATATATATTGAAACATTTTGAGTCAGAGTCCCTGGGTGGTGGAAACAGTTAAACTCTCAACTAATAGCCAACAGGTTGGCGGCTTGAACCCACCCAGAGGTGTGTGGGAAGATCGGCCCGGCCACCTGCTTCTGCTTTAGAAAAGTCACAGCCTTGAAAACCCTAAGGAAAAGATCTACTCTGCAACACACAGGGTAGCCATGAGTTGGAATCAACTCAATGAATATTAACAACAACACATTCTGAGTCATCTGACAAAAAACTTATGTCCATACAAAACCACATAATTTGAGTGTGTACAGTGGTTAAGTGCTTGGTTGCTAACTGGAAGGTCATTGGTTCGAACCCACCAGCAGCTCTGTGTGAGAAAAACGAGGCAATCTACTTCCTTAAGATTAAAACCTTGGAATCTCTGTGGGGCAGTTCTACTCTGTCCTATAGGGTCACTATGAATTGGAATAGATTGCACAGCAATGGTAAGTAATTTTTTGTTTGTTTGTTTTGGTTTGGTGCGTGCTTGCTAGTGTGGTGGTGCCAAAGACTGCTACATTGTGTTTGGAGGCTAAAAAACAAGTAGAGATGAACTTGATAAGTGAGTAAAAAGAATTTGTGTGAAGTGCACATCAAATAACTGTGAAGTCCAGAAAAAGATTTCACAATAGAGAGAGAAAATTGGTAATAACATTGATTTGCCAAACTTGAAATTACTTTTGCCACATGTCTGTTTATGTGACAATTTTACTATAACAAAACTATGTTAATAAAAATGTTAATAGTAACATTAAGTTACTTTTGTTAATTTAAATTTTACTGATGTTGTAGTGGTTATATTTGTAAATTTGACTTAGTTTTAAATTTGTATAAAAATTATAAGTGTAAGGAAATTTTAACTCTTTTGATGTTTACACATGTTAGTAAAATAAATCATTTAATTTAACCTTGGCATTCATGATAAATATTTTACTTTAAAAAAGTTGCATATAATACTCTAAATTAAAAAAAATCCAGTCTATTCTCTAGAAAACGAAAGCACTTTTAGTAGCAAAACAGTTTTTTTTTTAATTAAACTGTATATCCACATAAGAAAACAAACCAAACCTGTTGCTGTCCACCAGATTCAAACTCATAGTGACCCTATATGACAGACTAGAACTGTCCCATAGGGTTTCCAAGGAGCAGCTGGTGAATTCAAATGGCTGACCTTTTGGTTAACAGTCTACCACTTAACACTTTGCCACCAGGGTTCTGTACACGCAATAGAAAAATAAAAATGAAACATAAGACTTAAGTCTGAGGATGATGATCTAGAGGTAGACAAGACTCTGGCCAAGTTGATTATGATTGTCTAGGCCCTTTAATCATTGAAATGTATCAATATTGTCTCTTTTAATGATTCATTCCGAACCAAGAAAACTTTCCAAGGAAGTCTACAAAATTTTTTCCCCATAGAAAGCCATATATTGACTAATGACTAGGGTGAGTGTGATGCTCAATTATTCCTGCCTCCTAGTATTCATTCCTTGTACAATGCCCTCTCCTTGAGTGGGGGCAGGATACGTGATTTTCCTACCACCAATAGAATATAGTAGAAGTAATGGGATAACTTCCATGATTATGTTATGTAACACTGCAATTTCTGTATTATTCACAGTCTCTCTCCCTTGTTGGTTTTGAAGAAGCAAGCTGTGAGATTGTGAAATGCCCTTTGGAAATGTGCACATAGACAGGAAATGAGGGCAGCCTCTGGCAGATAGCCAGCAAGAAACTGAGGTCATCAGTCCAACAACATGCAAGGAACTGAATTTTGCCAATAACCACATGACTTGGGCACAGATCCTTCCACAGTAGAGTCTGGAGATGAGGCCACAGCCCCAGGTGATGCCTTGATTGTAGCCTTGGGAGTAGAGGAACCAGCTAAGCCATGCCTGGACTCCTTATGCACAGATACTGTGAGATAATAAATGTGTGTTATGTTAAGCCAGGCGCTATATGGTAATTTGTCACACAGCAGTAGATAACTACAGTAGATAGCTGAGAATGTAGGCCTATTTTCTAATTATATTTTCTCAGAAATGTACTAACCTCATATTCGGTCAAAGTTAGCCAGTCCATGAAGGCTGTCCATCTCTGAGAATGAACAGATTCCTTTTTCGTGGTATAAATCTGAAGATCAGTCGTGATACATAGTTACTCCATGGTGGAACAACAAGAAGGTGCAACCCTGCCAGGCAATTTCTGAACTTTTCGCCCTATGTTTCTATTTCAATAAGCTTCAGACTTCGATGTTATGAATTTTGATGTAAAAAATACTCAGAATGTTGGTGAAGGAATCTTATCTTTGTATGTGATATACAATATTAAAAATCCAGATACATTCAAGGAATATAGTACTAGTTATAGTATAGTGAAATTTGTAAGAGCCAGAATTTGACAGGACTTTCTTGTTTTTCCAGATTTCACAATTTTTCCTTCAACAGCATGCAGTCACCATTTTTCTATCATTATTTAGTGGAAAATATATATACAGATGGAAACATATGTGTATACAATAATATTTTAATGAGTTTTTGATAAACATTTACACAGAAAATTAAGTTTCCATTTGGCAATTTTCACTCAAATTAAGTGATTTTTTTTTTTTTAGTTACATTTATCACAATGTGTTAACATTCTCTTTAATTGTGTTCATATTTTAGTCTCATACTGATGGTTTTTAAGTAGTGTAATGATCTTATGGGTAATCTTTTATTTTGTGTGTCACTCTTCTATTTTACTATAAGGTGATCTCAGGGGATAGGCTTGGTTCTAGGTTTAAAGAATGTCTCAGGGTGATAGTCTCAGGGAGTCCTCTGTTCTCTACTGTTCGTTTGTTTGCTTTTTTTTTTTTTAATAGCAATTTGAGTTCTACTGCACATTTTTCTTCCATTCTATTGTGATCCTGGTCAGAATGGTCAGTGATGGTAGCCAGGCACTGACTAGTTCTTTTTGTCTCAGGGTAGATGACGTTGTAGCTTATGTAGACTTGTCTCTTCTCAGAGTTTTGGTTACCTTTTACTGTTTTTCTCCTGGACAGGAAAGACAAATAATTGTGTCTTAAATGGTCAGCTTGCAAGCTTTTAATTCCAGACACTAGTCACTTCCTTAGGATGCAGATCATGATTTTTGTGAACTATGTTACGACAATTGACTGAGTTGTCCCGTGAAACTATGGTCCCAAGCTTTCAAACCCCAAAAGTCAGTCATGGAAGGAGTTTGCTTATGTCTGTGGAATATACGTATTTGTGTCTTCAACAAATCTATATGCTTGTACTGATATTTATATTTACACATGCCTATTTCAGGAAACCCTCGTGGCGTAGTGGCTAAGTGATACAGCTGCTAACCAAGAGGACAGCAGTTAGAATCCACCAGGCACTCCTTGGAAACTCTATGGGGCAGTTCTACTCTGTTCTGTAGGGTCGCTATGAGTCAGAATTGACTCGACTGCAGTGGGTTTGTTTTGGGTTTTATAGATATTTCAGAAACCTTGGTGGCATAGTAGTTAGAGCTATGGCTACAAACCTAAAGGTTGGCAGTTCAAAACTACCAGGCACTCCTTGGAAACTCTATGGGGCAGTTCAACTCTGTCCTATAGGGTCACTATCAGTCAGAATCGACTCGACGGCAATGTTTTGTTTTGTTTTTATAGATATTTCTATCTGCTCTTACCTATGTACCTACCTGTATACCAGTATGACTATATTCATCCATATATGCTCACTCATATTTTACTTTGGTTGTACTTTGCTTACTACATCCACATTTGATGCCACATTTCCCATTACCAAAAAAAAAAAAAACTGATTTCATGGAAGGCCCTAAAGATTCCGCAAGAAACCTGCTGGTACTAATAGAAGAATTTAGCAATGTTGCAACGTGTAAGATTAACACACAAAAAATCATCTGGGTTCGTCTACACTATCAAAGACTACTCCAAAAAAAAAAAAAAAATCGAGAAAACAATATCATTAGCCTCCAAATTGATAAAATACCTAGGAATTAATGTAGCCAGGGACATAAAAGACATCCAACGAAAATGATAAAACATTACCATAAGACACCAAAAGAGACCTAGAAAAATGGAAAGGCATCCTGTGCTCATGGATTAGAAGACAGTATAATAAAAATGTCAATTGTACCAAAAACAATGTAGAGATAAAATACAATCCTGATAGAAATCCCAACAACATTCTTTACTGAAATAGAAAAATTAATGACCAACTTCATATGGAAAGGAAAGAAACCCTGAATAGCCAAAGCAATACTGAAGAAAAGGAACAAAACAGGAGGCCTTACACTCCCTGATATCAAAACATACTACACAGCCACTTAATCAAAATGGGCTGGTGTTTGTTCAGCAATTGATACATAGACCACAGGGACATATTTTTATCTATGAATGATTGATTTTCAACAAGGAGTCAAAGACCATTCAGCAGGACAGAAACAGTCTCTTTAATAAATGGTGCTAGCAAAACTGGATACCCACCTGTAGAAAAATTAAACAGGACCCATACCTCACACCATACACACAAATTAACTCAAAATGAATCAAAGACCTAGATATTAAACCTACAACCATAAAATCCCTGGAAGAAAACATAGGGAGAAAACTATGGGACCTAATCGTTTGTAAAAATAGGATAACCAACATAACACATACACAAATAGAAGACAAAATAGAAAATTGGGACCTCATAAAAATTAAAAACTTATGCTCATGAAAAGACTTTATTAAAAGAATAAATAGATAATCTACAGACTGGGAAAAATTCTTTGGAAACGACTTACCCAATAAGGACCTAATCTCTAAATTCTATAAAAAACTGCAAAAACTCAGCAACAAAAAGGCAAATAGCCTGATCACAAAATGGGCAAAGGACATGAACAGAACATTCACCAAAGAGGACATCCAAGCAGTCAACAGACATAGGAAAATATATTCACTATCATTATCCATTGTTGTTGTTGTTAGATGCCTTCTAGTAGGTTCCAAATCATAGCAACTCCCTGCAAAACAAAAGGAAGCACTGCCCTGTCCTGTGCCGTCCTCACCATCATTGCTGTGCTTGAGCCCATTGTTGCAGCCTCTGTGTCAATCCATCTTTTGACAGTCTTCCTTTTTTTCTGATGGCCCTCTACTTAAGGTCCTTCTCCCGGGACTGATTCCTCCTGAAACATGTCCAAAGTACATGTGATGAAGTCTTACCATCTCTGCTTCCACGAAGCTTTCTGGCTCTCCCAAATTTTCCCACTGTGTGCAGGGAGCCAGCTGTTTCCCTCTGTGTTGCCCATTGGTCTGAAGTATTCCCCTTGCTTTGCTACCATTGAAATCTCTTCCCTTCTTAGTGCCCATCCTTCTCAGGCCTCAGCAAGATTCAACAGCATTGTCTCGTAGCACCATGGTTTTTCTTCACCTCCTTCCAATTGCATGTACTTTGAACTCCCACTCCAATTAGTGTTGTCTTAAAAAAATAAAGCTACAGTTTCCTCAGATTAGCTCCTGTTCTGTGTTCCCTGATTGTGGTGTTGCCTTGCCCTGTCCCAAAATGGCTGCAATGAGCCAGTGCTCTGGATGTTAGCAGGTAGGTTCTCCCAGCTTCTGGGCAGTCCCTGATCCTCCTCTCTCCTGCTTCTGAACTCACCCTGACTCTCCAACACCTCAGCTGCTGTCCAGAGTACTTCACCATTTTGTGCAGCTCGTGGTGGAAAATATTTGAGTTTTCTTTTTCTGACAGATTTCTGCCTTACACAGGTTCCAGCTTTCACAAATTTTACTGTATTATTACATAAAAAGGAGAGTGGTCTCATTAATATTTTGAGTTTTTTTTTGTTAATATCATATTGTTTTTTAGGTGAAAGTTTACAGAGAAAACTAGGTTCTGATTTAACAATTTTTATACAGATCGTTCCATGATATTGGTTACAATTCTCACAACTTGTCAGCATTCTCATTATTTCCATTTTGTCCATTCTATTTGCATTGATCTAACTTCCTTCCCCCTCCTTGACTTCTCGTCTTTGCTTTGGGGTAAATGTTGACCATTTTGTCTCATACAGTTGATTGTTTAAGGGACGCATTACTCACGGGTGATATTGTTTACTTTATAAGCTAATCTATTATTTGGCTGATAGGTGAGCACCAGGAGAGGCTTCAGTGCCAAATTTAAAGGATATCTTAGGGTGACAGTCTCAGGGGTTCCTCTAGTCTCTACTGGTTCAGTAGGTATGACTTTTTTTCAGAAATTTGAGTTTTGTTCTACATTTTTCTACTATTCTGTCTGGGACCTTCTACTGTGTCCCTGCTCAGAATGGTCTGTAGTCATATCCGGGCCCATCCAGTTCTTCTGGTCTCAGGTTAGAAGAGACTGTGGTTCATGTGGGCTGTTAGTCCTGTGGACTATTTTCATCTTTAGTTTCCCTTCATTCTCTTTCATTCCAGATGAGTTGGGTTGTATCTTAGATGGACACTTGCAAGCTTTTAAGCCCCCAGACTCTATTTACCAAACTAGAGTGTAGAACATTAACTTTATGAATTATGTTATGGCAATTGACTAAGTTATCTCAGGAGTCTATGATCCTAAGCTTTGTAACCCCTTAAACCAATCCTGAGAGTTGTTCAGATTTGTCTAGGAAGTCTCTAATTGTGCTTTCAGGTGCTTTATTATGTATATGGATATATATGCAACACACACACACACATATATATACATGTGCCTACAGACAAACCTATGCATCCACGAATACCTTCCTATATACATATATGCATATGCGTCATGCAAACCCTGGTGGCGTAGTGGTTAAGAGCTATGGCTGCTAACCAAAAGGTTGGCAGTTCGAATCCAGCAGGTGGTCCTTGGGAACTCTATGGAGCAGTTCTACTCTGTCCTATAGGGTCGCTATGAGTCAGAATCGACTCGACGGCAGTGGATATATATATAAATATATATATGTGTGTCATGAATTGAATTGTGTCCCCTCAAAGTATCTGTCAACTTGGCTAAGTCTTGATTCCCTTGTATGATTGTCTACCATTTTATTATCTGATGTGATTTCCCTATGTGTTGTAAATCCTATCACTATGATGTAATAAGATGGGTTAACTGCAGTTATACTGATGAGGTCTACAAGATTAGAAAGGGCCTTAAGCCAGCCTCTTTTGAGATATAAAAGAGAGAAGCAAGTAGAGAGATAGGGGGACCTCATACCACCAAGAAAGCGGTGCCAGGAGCAGAATGCTTCCTTTGGACCTGAGGTTCCTAAGCTGAGATGCTCCCAGACCAAGCAAAGACTGATGACAAGGACCTTCCTCCAGCACTGAGAGAGAAAGGCTTCCCCTGGAGCTGATGCCCTGATTTTGGACTTGTAAGCCTACTTGACTGTGAGAGAATAAATTTATCTTTGTTAAAGCCATCCACTTGTGGTATTTCTGTTATAGCAACATTAGGTGACTAAGACATTACTTAACCACTCATGTATTTTTTTTTGGTTGTTATTACTGTTGTTGCAAAATTTTATTTGTTGTAGCATTTACTGAAGTTTTTCCTTTTTCTTGTGTACTTCCAAGTATCTTCATTTACCAACGTCAGGTTGTGTAGACTTCGCCCATATTGGTATTGCCTTTCCCATCAACAAAAATAACAAATGTCTGCTATCTCGATAAGGAGCTCTGGTGGCACAGTGGTTAAGAACTCAGCTGCTAGCCAAAATACTAGCAATTTGAATCCACCAGCTGCTCCTTGAAAGCCCTATGGAGTAGTTCTAGGCTTTTTTTTAGGGTCACTATGAGTCAGAATCAACTTGATGGCAGTGGATTTGGTTTGGACTATCTAGACAATGAATCCCCATCCTTCCCCCTCCCATCCCTGGTAACCATCAAAGAATGTTTCTCTCTGTGTGTATATCTATTCTTGACTTTTTATAATAGCGGGATCATACAATATTTGTCCTTTTGTGATTGACTTGTTTCACTCAGCTTAATGTCCTCTAGATTCACCTGTGTTATAAGATGTTTTGCTGACTAATTATTCTTTATAGTTGTGTAGGTAATATTCCATTGTGTGTATGTACAATTTGCTTATCCATTCATCTGTTGATGGGCTCTTAGGTTGTTTCCATCTTTTTGCTATTGTGAATAATGCTGCAGTGAACACTGATGTGCCTATGTCTATTTGTGTCACTACCATTATATCTCTTGGGTATATACCTAGGAGTGGGGTTGCTGACTTATAAAGTATTTCTATTTTTAGCTTTTTTGAGGAAGCATAATACTGTTTTCCATAGTACCATTTTACAATCCTATCAGCAATGCATAAAAGTTCTAATCTCCCTACAACCTCTCCAGAATTTGTTGTTTTCTGTTTTTTTCATCATTGCCATTTTTGCAGGGATGTCACATATCTCACTGTAGCTTTGATTTGCATCTCTCTAGTGGCCAATATCATGATGAGGATGGCACAGGACCAGGCAGTGTTTGGTTCTGTTATACATAGGGCTGCTATGAGTTGGAACCAACTCAATAGCACCTAACTACAATAACATAATGGCTAATGATGTGAGCATGTTTTCATGTATTTGTTGGCCATCTGAATATCTATTCTCTTATGTGCAATGTCTGTTCATGTCCTTTTTCCATTTTTTGACTGGGTTGTTTATCTTTTTTTGTTGAATTATTGAAGTTTTCTGCATATTTTAAAGATTAGACCCTTGTCAGATATGTCATTGTCAAAGAACTTTTCCAGTCTGTAGGTTCTCTTTTTAATTTTTTTGATGAGCATAAGTATTTAATTTCTAGGATGTCTCAGTTACCTAAATTATCTTTTGTTCATGCATTTTCAGTTGTGTTTGATAGGCTATTTATGCCAAAAATTAAGTCCCCTAGTTTTGTTCCTTTATAATTTTACGTTTAACATTTAGGTCTTTGATCTATTTTGAGTTAGTTTTTGTGTATGGTGTGAGGTGTAGATTCTATTTCATTTCTCAACAAATGGCTGACCAGTTTTCCCAGTGCCATTTGTTAAAGAGACTGTTGCTTCCCTATTGAATGAACTTCAACTCTTTGTCGAAGCTCAACTGCCCATAGATGGATAGATTTACATCTGGGTTCTCAATTCTATTTCATTGATCTGTGTGTCTGTCATTGAACCAGCACCAGGCTGTTTGATTACTGTGGCTGTATAATAAGTTTTGAGATTGGGAAGTGTGAGGCCTCCTACTTTGTTTTTCATATTCAATATTGCTTTAGCTATTCAGGCCCCTTTTCCTTTACATATAAAGTTGAAGATTAGTTATTTTCAGTTCATTAAAAAATGTTGGAATTTGGATCAGGATTGCGTTATATCTGTAGATCACTTTGGGTACTGTTGACATTTTCACAATGTTAAGTCTTCCAATCCATGAGCATGGGATGTTTTTCCATTTATGTAGGCCTCTTTGGCTGTTTTGCAGCAGTGTTTTATAATTTTCCTTGTATAAGCCTTTTATGCCACTAAAAAAACTAGTTAGGTTTATTCCGAGGTATTTTGGGGGATGTCTTAGTTATCTAGTGCAGCTATAACAGAAATGCCACAAGTGTTTTTCTTTAACAA
Organism: Loxodonta africana; assembly: GCF_030014295.1. NCBI lineage: Eukaryota > Metazoa > Chordata > Mammalia > Proboscidea > Elephantidae > Loxodonta > Loxodonta africana. The sequence goes on along the minus strand of NW_026974946.1, from coordinate 317,825 downwards.
ACAGAAAATTATTTCCTCACATTTTAGGAAGCTAGAAGTCCGAATTCAGGAAGCTGGCTCTAGGGGAAGGTTTTTTCTCTCTGTGGACTCTGGAGGAGGATCTTGTCTCTTCTGAGTTTCTGCTCCCAGGCAATATTCATGTGGCTTGGAGTTTCACTTCCCCCATCTCTACTTCTTTTGCTCTCTTCTTTAATCTTTTTGTATCTCTAAAGAGATTTTTTTAAAGAGATTTACTCAAGACACGCCCTACATTAATCCTGTATCATTAACATAACAAAGCCCATTCCCAAATAGGATTGTAACCAAAAAACAAAAACATATTTTTTGGGGGGTACAGGATTCAATCCATAACATTCCACCCTTTGACCTCCAAAAGTTCATGTCCTTGCCACATGCAAAACAAATTCACTCCATCACATCATGCCAGAAATTTTAAATCACCTCCAAGTTCAAATCTCATCTTCTGAGTCATCTAAATCAAATATGGGTGAGATGTTAGGCATATTCCATCCTGGGGCAAAGTCATCTTCATTTGTAAACCTGTGAAATATAGAATACTGATTATCTGCTTCCCAAATAGTGTTGGAACAGACACAGGTTATATATTTCCATTACAAATAGGATAAATTGAAGGGAAAGAAGGGTTAAAGGGCACCAAGCAAGTACAAATCCCAGCAGAATAAACTGCATTAGTTCTCACGCCTTTAGCATAATCCTCTGCATTCTGAGACCACAGATGTGGCTACTTTTGGCCTATTTCCTGCCTGTAGAACTCCAAAAGACAGACAACGTTCTTTCCTTTTTCTCTGTCCTCTTCAGCCTAAAATGATGTGTTTTCTGCTGTGGTAGTTGATTAGATCCATCAGTAACAGGCTTAATCTCTTAAAAAAAAAAAAAAAAAGATTGTGTAGCCACATGCTTGGTGAACATCTTAAGATATGTTTCATAGTTTGTACAACAGAATTTCCCAAATCTTTAAGTTTTGTTTTAATTTTGCACAGTTCATTTTTAAGTCATCTCTTTCTTCTTGCATTTTACTATAAACAGCAAGAAGAAACCATGTGGCCCCTTTAAGAGCTTGCTTAGAAATCTCATCAACCAGATATCCAAGTTCATTACTTACAAGTTCTACCTTCCACCATTTGGACATAATTCAGACAAGTTCTTTGCCACTGCATAAAAAATATCACACTTCCTCCACTGCCAGTCACATGTTCATCTTTTTCTTTTATTGTCTCAACAGAAGTACATCCAATGTTCACATTTCTAAGAACATTCTTTTCCTGGAGCCATATGTATTCTCTAAGATGATAGAAGATTCTCTATAGTTCTTCTCACTTCCTCCTGAGCCCTCACCTGAATTTCCTTTGACGTCCATAATTCTACCAACATTCTCTTCAAGGAAATATAGGTTTTTAATAGGCACCTTAAAACTCTTCCAGCCTACATCCATTATCCAATTCCAAAGCCACTTCCACATTGTAGATATTTGTTACAGCAACACCCCCACTTCTAGTTAACAAATATCCCACTCCTGATACCAAATTCTGTCTTAGTTATCTAGAGCTGCAATAACAGAAATACCACAGGTGTGTGGCTTTAACAAACAGAAATTTATTTGCTCACATTTTAGGAGGCTAGAACCCTGAATTCAGGGTGCTGGCTCTGGGAAAAGCTTTCTTTCTCTGTCAGCTCTGGAGGAAGATCCTTGTCTCTTCTGAGCTTCTGCTCCTGGGCAATCTTCATGTGGCTAGGTATCTCACTTCCCCCATCTCTGCTTCTCTTGATTGATTGTTTAATCTCTTATAGCTCAGCACCATGCCTTAATCCTGTCTAATTAGCATAACAAAACAATCTAGTCCCATATGAGATTATAGCCACAGGCATAAAGACTAGGAATTATAACAATTATTTTGGGGGAAACACAATTCAGTCCATAATAGTGCACTGTTTTAAATGGTACTGTTTTCTTGTTTTCCTTTCAGAATTCTCTTTGTTAGTGTAGAGGAACCCAACTGGTTTGTGTCTTGATCTTGTACCTTGCCACTTTGCTGCATCTTTCTTGTGGATAATATTTTGAGTTTTATAGTTTCTTAGAGTAAGGCTAGGCTTCTATGAAAGGGAAACCCAGTGATAGAGTGGGTTAACATATAGGAATTTTATTCATCTTGATATAATGGTCCCATGTAAATGGCCCAGGATGGAAGGGCAGTACCTCTTCTCTTTTTCATTACAAGACCCAGGTTACTTCCAAGCAGTTGCTTGGTCACCTCCTAGAACTTTTATGTTCATAGTGTGATCCGCCTGTTAGTATCACTGGCATCACCTACGAGTTTGTTAGAAATGCAGAATCCTAGGCCAACTGCAGACCTTGTTATTAGTCATTAGGTGGTATCGAGTTGGTTCCAACTCATAGAGACCTTGCGTACAACAGAGAGAAGCACTGTCTGGTCCTGTGTCATCCTCACAATTGTTGTTATGTTTAAGCCTATTGTTGCAGCCACTGTGTCAATTCATCTCGTTGAGGGTCTTCCTCTTTTTTGCTGACCCTCTACAAAGCATGACATCCTTCTCCTTGGATTGGTCCCTCCTGATAACATGTCCAAAGTAAGTGAGATGAAACCTTACCATCCTTACTTCTAAGGAGCATTATGGGTGTACTTCCTCCGAGACAGATTTGTTCTTTCTTCTGGCAGCCCTTGGTATATTCAACATTCTTTGTCAACACCATAATTCAAAGGCATCAACTCTTCTTCAATCTTCCTTATTCATTGTCCAGTTTTCACATGCATATGGGACTACTGAAAACACCATGGCTTGGGTCAGGTGCAGCTTAGTCCTTAAAGTGAACATCTTTGCTTTTTTACACTTTAAAGATTTCTTTTGCAGGAGATTCATCCAATAAAATACGTCATTTGATTTCTTGACTGCTGTTTCCAGGAGTGTGGATTGTGGATCCAAGTAAAATGAAATCCTTGACAACTCCAATATTTTCTCCATTTATCATGATGTCGCTTATTGTTCCAATTGTGAGGATTTTTGTTTTTTTGACGTTGAGGTGTAATCCATACTGATTGCTGTGGTCTTTGATCTTCATCAGTTAGCGCTTCAAGTCCTCTTTGCTTTCAGCAAGCAAGGTTGTGTCATCTGCATATTGCAGGTTGTTAATGAGTCTTCCAATCCTGGTGCTGCATTTTTATTTATATACTCTGGCTTCTTGGATGATTTACTCATCATACAGATCGAATAAGTGTGGTGAATGGATACAATGCTGATTGCACAACTTTGTTGAAACCATGTAGATTCCCCTTGTTCTGTTCAAACGACTGCTTCTTGGTCTATGTACAGGTTCCTCAGGTGCAAAATAAATGTTTTGGAATTCCCATTCTTCACAATGTTATCCATAATTTATTACGATCCACACTTTCAAATGCCTTTGCAGAGTCAATAAAACACAGACCTAATGAATCATAATTTGACTTTTCACCCTAGTTGATTTATATGTACATTATAGTTTGAGAAGAATTGCCCTACAGCATTATCATCTATAGCTGTAACACCCCTCACCCCCGGTTTTAGGTATCAAGAAGGGGAAATAAGCTTGAGAAGTACAATGTCAACATTTGCTATTTCAGCCTGGAAGTTACACATATTTCTCCTGTTCACATCCAATTGACAAGAACTTGGTCACAGAGCTGCACCAAGCTGCAAAGGAAGCTATGGAAAGTGAGCTCTTTTGGGGAGATCATGAACCTAGGTATCACCTATTACTGAAGAGGAAGGAGAGAATGGATTCACAGAAGCAAGGACTCCCCATTATTGTCAAGTACAAGTACCAGTGATAAAATGAAAATCTCTATCTTTAGTGTTCACATTATAGTGGATAGTGCTATTTCATAAAGCCCAATAAGAAGTCCATGGTTTTTATACATTCTCAAGATTAGTAGAAATTGTGTAAATATTATTCAAACTAGTGATTGCCTTTTTTTTTTTTTATGAGAATATTTTAAATCCCCTACAATAAAAAAAAAAAAAAGTTCCTTGGAGTTGATTTTGACTCATAGAGGCCTTACAGGACAGAGTAGAACTGCCCCACAGGGTTTCCAAGGCTGTAAAGCTTTACAGAAACAGACTTCTACTTCTTTATCCTGTGGAGTGGCTGGTGGGTTTGAACTGCTGACCTTTGATAAGCAACCAAGTGCTTAACCACTGCACACCCGGGAATATTTTACAGCACCATAGCCTCCATTTTTCATTCTAACTCTCCTCCCCAACTGTGATGGTTAAGGTTGTGTGTCAACTTGGCCAGGCCATCATTCTCAGTGGTTTGATAGTTGCGGGATGTTGTGATCAGTTCCATGATGAGATTTGATGTTATGTGATCACCTCCATGATGGGATCTGCTGTGAGTGGTAAATCAGTGGAAGGGGAGTTTCCTTGGGCATGTGGCTTGCATTGAATGTAAGTGGATATTGTGACAGGGCATGTGGGCTTTTATTGGTTCTGGATCCTGCAGCTGGCTCCTGTTTATCAGATCTCGACAATATACAACAACAACAATTTCCAACCATATCTCCATTATTTACAGCCTACTTCTGCTAACTCTATTAATTCTTTTTTTCCCATTGTGACATATAAACCATTATTCCTGCCAACATTTTGCATGACACCAGCTATGCTCCTGCCTAAGAAACTTTGCACAGTTTGCTCCCTCTGTCTTAATTATTCTTCCCCCAAATATTTGCATGGCTTGTCCCTCACTTCCTTCAGTATCATATTCAAAATTGGTGTTTTTTTCTGTCCAAAAGATCAATGCTAAAAATAATCTTTAAATAAAATTTGTTTTAATTAATTGTTCTTGTGTTACTTGTTGTAAATTTAAATCCCTCTGTCATCTTCCTTCTTTTTTTTTTTTTTACTGATTTATCAACTTCAAAATATTTTAGAAATTGTGGAAAATTTAATTCATAATTTTCATGTAAATTTCTGTTATATATTTTATTAATATTATTAGGATTAATAATAATTATTATAGTTAACAGTAATATGTTCCATAATAGGAAAGTAAGGGAAGTTAATAAACTTGTCTAAAGTCACATAAACATAAGCAATGGAGTCAGAGAATTCAATCGCATCACACCTACTTGAGATTTGCCTACCATTTGAAAAGATTGTACTTAAAGGAGAAAGCCTTTGGTAACTTTCCTTGGTAACTTTTAGTGGTCTACATATCAATGTGAGTTTGAAAGTGTGCTTGTTCCTTACAGCAGAGTGTGTGGGTGAAGTGGAGGCAGAGATGTGGCTACATGAACACTTGGTAACTGAAATTGGAGGTGTCCCTTAGGACAAATGAAGTAGAAAGGAGGGCTCTGAGGACAAAATCTGACTGTGGACAACCTTGTCTGGGATTAATTGGCCCTATGGTTTGCTGCTATATTTTTTCATGGTTTGCTGTGCTGTTGGGCTAGCTGTGCAAAGTAGCTCATTGAGCCAATCTCTCAGGGTTGAACCCAGTGCCGTTGAGTCGATGAGTGGGGAGAAATGCAGTCCTTGGCCTCTGGAGGCTGGAATGCAGTTCTGGGCATCTGTGAACTTTTATGAAACCCCTATAAATATCTGAAGGAAGAAGAAAAAGACATACTTAATTCATGTGTTTTGTCAGGGAGTGTTTTGAGGGTAGTAGAACTGACATTAGAAAAATTTCTACCATAGAATAATGAGAATATTTTTTGTTTTAGAAAATTTTAAGTGCAGAAATAAGAAACTTAAAAAAATTTTCTCTTGCTAGCATTACAGACCCTTTCATAGAGTTTAATTCAGGCCTTCTAGGAAGAGTTAGTTATCTGTGGGGCATTTATTTTCTCTTCTGATAGCTCCTGCAACAGAAAGCCACAGTAGACCTATCTCAAGTACAATTTGCATGTTGCAATGCACTGTGCATAGTTAATCTTCAAAGTAAATTAGAATTGAAAAAGAGAAGACTATGAGTTCTCCGTTGAATGTTATTCCTTCACTTACAAGAAAAAAGGTAGGTTTTTCAAACCCAGCTGAAATATTTCCTTTCTCTTGCCTCCCATTTCAGTGCTGCTTCTGTATAATTTTCCAACACCACCCCATTTTTTTAGGACAGTTACCATCATCTAGTTATGTCTCCTAAGAAACTTGAAGTTCCAGGAACGTATTTCCCACAGTGATGGGAAGGTTCTGATGTTTCAGGGACCCTCAACTTTCACTGGGCTCTGCTTGGTGCATCCCTGCCTCTGAGGCCAATTCTGATGGAAAAAAGGGGGTGAAACAAACTATTCCCTGGCACCAAGACCAACCTGAAAGAATATCCTACCTTCAGACTATTTGCAAGGTTTAAGTTCAGGAAAAGCATGAGGATGCATAAGTGAATACAATATTGGGTGTCCAGGACCCACCGTCAACCCTGCTTAGAGCCTAAAACCACACCTACTTCTGGAGTTGGAGAAAAAGACAACATGAGGCATGGAGGAGGGAGAAGAAATCTCTTTAATAAAATCCTGGGATAGACTATTTAATCCCTAACATAGTTCTTTGCTCACCCTTGCTTGCCCTAGGGATTTCTCCCTTTTATCCCCATCCTGATCCTTCCTCCTTCTCTTAGCCACAATGACTTATTTTTTTCCCTTTTGATCTGACTCTTTTTTTTTTTCTTTACCCCCTCCTCAGTATTATTTTTCAAGTATGAACATAAAATGCTGATCTCTTTGTTTTACCCATTCTGGAATTTCCATGCATGAACACGCCAGCAGCTTCCTTCTTTACCTGTTTATGTTTCCTGGGCTTTGTGTTGGCTCTATTTGGATAGCTGGAGACTGATGTTTTGTACGGCAGTGTAGGGTGAAGTGTTAGAGAGAATGCTATGGAGACCAAAGACTGGTTTTGGTCTTGGATTTACTCTAACTGCTCTCTGCTAAACTCTGCCTCCCAGCTTAACACAAAGTGCACAAAGTAGAAAAAAGCTAACTTGCCTTACTTAACTCATGCGATATTATAAAATCAATGGACAAAAGATGTTGAAGCAAAAATGAGAGAAGAATATAATCAGGGACTACATGATTCAACAAATATTTAGTTTTGGGCTGTGGAAGGCCACTAGCAAGAGAGTGACTTGGGGAAATACAGATAGGCTTCTCTGAGGAGATGTTTTTTGAACTGGGTACTCTCTCCATAGGTAGAAATGAAAGTTTAGGTTGTAGCAGAGGTAGGGGTGTTCAGCTGACGTCGGATGTGAAAAAATCGGAATGAGATGGTCTGGGTATACTAATGAGAAACATTAAGTGTCAGACTTGACTGGAGCATGCATTGGCAGAAGTCCGGAGAAGAAAATTAAAAAGCAAGATTCTGTTACAGAGCTGGAGGGCTTGAAAGCCATGATGAGCACCGCAGACAGAGATTATTAAAATCATAGTAACCATTTTATTTATGACTCATCACATTTTTTTGAATGCGAACTTCGTGTTTTTAAGGGATGACAATGGGGTAAAATGAGGGAGAGGGGATTGCTGAATTTATGTTCTCCTTCGCTGTTTAGAAATGTAGAACAGGCATCTCAGTAAAAGCTTGTGAGAATCCACTTAAAGAATTCCAGAACTATCCATTTTATTATATCCCAGTCTGTATTTTTGTTAAGCATGAGTTAATCATTCTCACAGTGAAAACCTACACGAGTATAGCAATACATACTGTTTTTATTTCATCTAATTGTGTGAGACTTTTTATTTAAATTTTAATGACTGCTCTACTGTGTGACAAGGTTCTTATGTTAAAATTGAGAGGAAAATTATTTTCTTGAGCGCCCTCAATGAAAGTAAGGATATTCAGGCTTAGGTACGAACCAACTTGACCAAGGTCAAGTGACATTTAAAGACATAGATGAGATTATAATCCACCTCTCTGGGCTCCCTACATGTTTTTTGCCTCCCACAGAGATGAGTTGAGAGTTAGCACTTTGGATCCTTCTTTAAGAAAGGAAGTGACAAGTCTGAAGCCACTGATGAATCATATTTGGGATAACTTCAGAGCCAGTCTCTATTTTGTTGAGGCTACAGTGAATCCAGATCCCTGGGCAGTGTACAGGGTCTGTGCTTGTCTAGTAACCTACAGGGTGGCAGTTTAAACCCACCCAGTGGCACCGTGGAAGAAAGTCCTGGTGAACTGTTTCTGTGAGGATTACAACCCAGAGAACCCTCGGGAGCAGTCCTACTCTGTAACACACGGAGTTGTCAGAAGTCTAAATTAACTCCATGGCAACGGATTTCATTTGGTGTTTTACAGTGAATCTACTTGAATCCTCTCCATTGACTTTCTAAGTGCAGGGACGGAAAGAAAGTCTTCAGTAGGTCTCCAGAATCTTGAAGAAGATAGGCACTTTGTTATAGAAAAGCTCAAAGTTCAAATGGACTAAATTCAGTTAAAAAAAAAAAAAAGATGGCTAAATTCCATTAAACAACTTGGAGTAGGTGCCTGATAAATCTTAATAGAAGGTGCTGTTATGTTTTTATGCCTCCAAATTTTCTACTTTGCCAATAGAGAATATCAGATATTTATAACTTGGCTTTTATGGCCTTCAGCTACGAAGGCGACTTACTTTTCCAACTTTTCTACCACAGCTTTTGAGTCTGACCAAACTAGAGGGTTCATACTGATCTGTTTTCTTAATATAGCATGTGCCTTACCACCACTAAATTTTTTATTTCATTTCTTGTCATCTAAATGCCCACATTCCTTTGCTTTTGATTCCAAACTGTTCACTACCAAGATCTTGTTTTATCTCTGCTTTCCTCTTATCATGGGTCCCTTGTAATGATGCTATTACATACTTTTGATTGATGTTTCTCTTTTTTATGTCTTAGAGATATTTAGAACTCTCAATCCTAGCTTCTGATCATCATAAGAAAACTATTGTCATCCACAGTGCTGATATGATTTCAGCCACTCAGCAAAGGAACTTAATATTTTAATGCAATGGTATAGCTTTATTATGGATATATAAAAAATTTGAATTAATATTCTTGAAAAATGGAAAATCTCTCTTGTAAATCCAGTAGTGAAAATCATAATGAAAATAACCACTCTTATTATGGGTACTGAGTACTGGCATCTAATAATCTGATTAAGTCAAGTTATTTAATCTTCGCAGCAACCTTAAAGCATATATTATTTTATTATTTCTGTTTTACAGATGAAGAAAACAAAGCACAGAGATATCAAAGAACTTGTTAAATGTCACACCTCTGATGAACAGTGGGGTGAGGTTTGAAACTAGACAATGTGACTTCAGACTCTATGTATTGATCACTCTGCTAACATATCTCCTCTCAGTTCTAAGTCTGAAAGTTTACATCTAATAGAACTTGGTTTGGAACTTGGATCTTTCCAGTTAAAATTATAGCTCACTTTTTACATAATTTTGAATTCTTCACTTTTTTTTTCAATCTATCCTTGAGAAATTTGTGCTTTTCTCTCTGCATGTGGTTTCTTCTCTTCTAGTACATATTGCATAATGTCTTACTTTATTAATGATCTCCAAATAAAGTTTTTAGAAGAAGTATCCTGGGGAATTCAGAATAAAGAAGGTTATATATGAGTAAAAACAATACTGAGGTTGTTAGAATATTAGAAAGTATATGCAAGTCAAATTTATAGATAGAGAAGCTCAATATTCTATTTTAAAGCTAAGTTAAGGGAATAAGTTCAAGACAAAGATAAAGAGTAGTTTCCCTCCATCATGCCAACCAAAAGCATCGCTGTGGGTTGAATTGCACCCTCCCAAAACGTGTTGTAAATCCTAGCTTCTATGCCTGTGGTTATATTCCTATTTGGGGATGGGTTGTCTTTTTTATGTTAATGAGACAGAATTAGTGATAAAACAGATGAAACAAGAAAGCTGGGAAGGCAAGATAGGGGAGGAAAGATACTAAGCCACATGAAGATTACCCAGGAGCAGAAGCTCAAAGAGACGAGGACCTTCCTCTGAGCCAACAGAGACAGAAAGCACCCTGAATTCAAACTTCTAGCCCCCTGTTTGTTAAAGGCACCTATTTGTGGTAATTCTATCCTAGCAGCACTAGATAAGTAAGACAAACATCATCCAGACATTCATTATGTCATGAACATCAGAGAAGCTCACATCTTGACTACTAGAGGCATAGATGATAAATTGTCAAAACAGTTTAGTTGTAAAGCATATACCACTCAGGATCCTAAAGAGCCAGGGATAATAGACACAAAAATGAGTCAACAGAACTGAAAATATGTTCTTAAGAAGGAATTCTCCAACAATAAAATTATTGCTTAATTACATTGGAATGGTGTTTTTCAGATTTCAAAGCACATAGATAAGATGCATAATGCATCAAACATATAAAAAAAACCCCAGTGCCATCAAGTCTATTCCGACTCATCGCCACCCTATAGGACAGAGTAGAACTGCCCCATTGGGTTTCCAAGGAGAGCCTGGCGGATTTGAACTGCCGACCCTTTGGTTAGCAGCCGTAGCACTTAAGCACTACGCCACCAGGGTTTCCATCAAACACATAGTCATGTAAATGTCTGTGTGTAAATCTTTTTTTAAATTCTCATGATAACTCAGAATAAGGTAGAGCAGATATTGGTACTTCATTTTTCATATGAAGGCCAAGTTTCAAAGCAGTTAAGTCACTTGCCCAGGGAAAGAACAAGTTTTATAGTTCTCAGTCTTGGTAAAAAATCAAAGTTTGTAAAGGAGGCATATATATATATATAATTTTTTTATTCAAAAAATACAAAAGTGCTGGGCCAATCAGACAGTTTCTAAATGAATCAACAGATAAATCTGGGAGAGGTCTGTGCATCTGTAGATTTACAAAGATTCCTGGGGAATTTTGGTGCACGCCAAAGGTAATTGGAGGTAACAGAACATGGAACAGAACCAATTAATTCAGAGTTTAGCCAAATGATTTTCCCAAAATGTCACTTTTTTTCTCTCTGCAGATTAAACCTTTGTCAAATTCATCCCACCTACAGCCACTTACATAGTGATGAATAACAGTGTGACCGAATTCATTCTGTTTGGGTTGACACAGGATGCTGAAAAGCAGAAAGCAATATTTGGAATCTTCTTGATTCTTTACCTTTTGACTCTGCTGGGGGATTTTCTCATTGTGGTGACTATTAAGACAAGTCATACCCTTGGGAGTCCCAAGTACTTTTTCCTATTCTACCCGTCCTTTGCTGATGTCTGCTTTTCTACAACTACGGCACCCAGGTTGATTGCGGATGCTCTATCCTAGAAGAAGACCATTTCCTACCGTGAGCGCATGACTCAGGTCTTTGCAGCCCATTTCTTTGGGTGTATGGAGATATTTGTGCTCATCCTCATGGCTTTTGATCACTATGTGGCCATTTGAAAGCTGCTGCAATATAAACAACCACCATGAGCAGGTGTCTGTGGTGTGCTGGTGATTCTGGCCTGGGTGGGATCTTGTATCCATTCTTCAATACAGATTTCCTTGGCTTTGATATTGTCCTTCTGTGGTCCCAATGTGATTGATAACTATTTGTGTGACTTGCAGCCCTTGTTGAAACTTGCCTGCATGGACACTATGTGATAAGTTTGCTGCTGTGTCCAATAGTGGGGCCATATGCATGATGAGTTTCACGCTCTTGCTTATATCCTATGTTGTCATTTGATACTCTCTGAGAAACCACAGTGCAGAAGGAAGGTGAAAAGCTCTTTCTACCTGCATCTCCCATTTTATTGTGGTAGTCATGTTTTTTGGTCCATGTATATTCATGTACACACACCCACCAGCTACATTTCCAGTGGACAAGATGGTGGCTGTGTTTTATACAATTGGGACACCCTTTCTCAACCCTCTGATATATATACTGAGGAATGCAGAAGTGAAAAATGCCATGAAAAAGTTATGGCGTAGCAAATTATGACTTCAGCTGATAAATATGGTGTATTTAATTTACACTTCCTTAACACATTAGTTTTTGTTACATGGACAGGAAAGGTGAAATACTCCTAACAGGAAACAGTCCTAACAGGAAGCAGTCAATGTATATCAACATGTTATTGGTCCATTATATACACATTTAATATTCTGAGAGGACTGCATTAGACTATGAGTACTTAAAGCTCATAACCATTGTAAACAACCTATAATGAGCCTTACTTGGATTCTATCAACACCTGACCATTTTCACTTGGTAATTTAACTTCTTGTAGACATTTTTCTCCAGAAAGAAATGTGCTGACTAATCACAGGATAATCGTGTGCATGTGTGTCCACCAAATTCCTTTTACAAATCTTTTTCTAGTACCATATGAATTTGGTCAACATGAGCCAATCTGTAGGAGACTGGAAAGTTGCAGAATTCAGATTGTCATTTTGCCAGTATGAGCATTTGATAGGATGCTCCTTGAAGATGATACATTGGACACCTGTAGCTGAGCCTGCCCTACTGGGCAATCCTGTGCTGATACCACTAAGTCTCTCTTTCTGCCTAGATTTTTCTGATCTCAGTCCCTGCAGCCACCAATGTGGAGGATCATATGCTAGTCTGTCAGAATAGCACTCTCTAGAAGTGCCCTTTCAGCATGCACGTACACATGTATGTGTAAATGCACACACACTCACAAATACAAACAAATTTTAAGGTACTTGACTGGAATTTTAAGGTACTATGACCTCTGGTTGACAGACAATTAAAAATTAAAGTAGGAGGTGATGTCAGCCAAATGGCAGAGTAGGTAACTCCAAACATGTCCTTCCACAGAAACATCAGAGAAACGAGTACCGACATGAGAGGCAGGCATACCTCTACTCCCATGGTGGGGCAGGGGAATTCTCTACATCCAAAGCTGTTCTCACAAACCACTCTTCCAGTTTATACTGACCAGGTTTCATATTCTTTACTTAGTTGTGAGGGTTCTTATCTTCATCATTCACTGCCTTCACTGTAGTAGCAGGTATGGTGTGATCTGGAACGCACTTTGTAATTTCACTTATCATGTGTAGCCAAAATTTCAATCTTAACACCTCGTTACATTAGAAATGTGAAATCATGATTCGTATCATTGCCGAAATTCAAAAGAACTGATTTCTCCTTAGGAAGGGCTTACACAGTACTCGAATTTGAGAAATAACTTGTGTGCACACATGTGAAAGGTACATTTTATGGACAAAAGTTTGTATAGTTAAACTTTACCTGTAAACAGGAAAAACTACAAAATGAATTATAGCTCTTAGATCTGATAATGGAGTTCCAGTAGTGAGGTAAAAGGACTGACCTGGGAAGGCTAAAGGGGAAAGGGTAACCACCACAAGGATGAGATTAGGAGGAAGAAAAGAAACCTTGAAAATCAGTATCATAATTTCTATGTTGTAAATATCCTAAACAATAAATCAGACTTGTATTTCTAAAAGATCCCTCTGGATTCTTCTGGAACTTGGGCTGTTTTATTTCTCACACATCTTGGAAAGAATGACTTCTCTTTAGGAGAAACTCATAATGTTTTCAGCATGATGACAGTTACTTGCCATCTAAAGTCTCTCATTGCATCCAAAGTTTCTTCATGGTATTTTTCACCTCTGTGCTTCTCAGGATGTAGATCAAGGAATTTAACATGGGTGTGATGATAGACTCCGACATAGCCATTGCCTTGTCTATGGGATAAGTGGCCACAGGTGTTACGTACAAGAAAACAAATGGCACAAAGAACAAGACAATCACTGTGAGGTGGGAGCCACAGGTAGACAGGGCTTTGCGCCATCCTTCAGAGCTATAAGACTTCAAAGAGCAGAGGATGATCATGTAGGAGACAATGAGGATAAGAAAGATGGTCACGCACATCACCCCACTATTGAGGATGACCAAGAGGCCCAGGACGCAGGTGTCCATGCAGGCCAGTGTCAGCAACTGAAACAAGTCACACATAAAGTGATCAATGACATTGGGACCACAGAAAGGTTTTTGGTACATGAAGAGAAGCTGTATCATTGCATGCAAAAATCCTCCCACCCAGGCCCCTCCCAGCAGCAGGCAGCACATCCGAGAACTCATGATGGTCCTGTAGTGCAGGGGCTTACAGATGGCCACATAGTGGTCATAGGCCATCACAATGAGAAGGATGATTGACACTCCACCAAAGAAATGTTCTGCAAAGAGCTGGGTCATACAGCCTTTGAGGGAGATGGTAGTGCTCTCAGAGAGGGAATCCACAATCATCTTGGGGGCGACGACAGAAGAAAAGATGGCATCCATGAGGGACAAGGAAGTAAGGAAAAAATACATAGGTGACCTCAGACTCTGACTTGCAGTCATAGTTACCACAATGAGTAGGTTTCCCAACATGGTGACAACATACATGATTAGAAACACAGCAGAAAATATTTTCCTCAGCTCTGGGTTTTTCGTAAGACCCAAAAGAATGAATTCAGTCACATTGTTTTGGTTTCGCATTTACCAGGTACTGATATGAGCGCTGGCTGAGAGTCGGAAAATCTAAAAAAGCAACATAGTGTTTATAGTTAGTGACTATTTGGCGTCATTCATTTGGCTCAATGTGTGTTTGGAGAGGTAGAGGCAGTAACCAGGTAAACCAGAGAATTTTAGGACAAGGCAAGGAATTTCTGAGGGCAATGGGAAACCAAGGGAGAGTATAAAACAAAAGAGTATTATAATTTCTTAATTGTAAATAGCCTGAATTATAAATCAGGCTTACATTTTTAAAAGATACCTGTGGATTCTAGTGGAAGCTGGACAGCTTTATTTCTCACATATCTCTGACAGAATGAATCTCAGGGGAAATTCATAATGCTCTCAACATAGTGACAGTTACTTGCCAACCAAAGTCTAGACCAGATGCCATGGAGTAGATTCTGACTCATGGTGACCCCATGAATGTCAGAGTAGAACTGTGAGCAATAGGGTTTTCTATGGCTGATTTTTCAGAAATAGATTGCCAGGCCTTTCTTTCGAGGTATCTCTGGGTGTATTCAAACCTCTAACCTTTTGGTTTGCAGCCGAGGCCATAAACTGTATCACCTGGGACTTCACATTTCTCAAGGTTCTTAATAGATTACTAAAGATGAAGTGGGCACCAATACAATTAATGATATTTTATAGAACAAAAGGAAACGGCAGTGAACTCTGAACTGAATAGAGAATACTAGTATTAGCCCTTTCTCCAGGCTTGAGAGTGGATTTGATATCAGGGACTGGCTATTATTTCTCTGTCAGTCAGACTCAATGATGACAGCTATCAGCTTTAGTCGGTAAACATTTGTATTTCTAGACTTGCTTCAGCCATAATCAAGGATCAAACCATACCCCAAATTTCCAATTCAGCTCTGAATCACAACCCTCAGCTACTTTTGTGATATTTCTTTTCTCTTTCCACAATGGTTCACTGAAGAACATTTTCGAAAGACCGCTCAAATGAAGAAAGGGACAATCTTAGTTAACATTTTTCTTTTTCTTTGTCAGTCCACTTCCCTCTTATTCCCTAATTATTTAAGCAGACAACAAGTATTTTAAAAACTCAGAGGATGCTGCAAATTTGAACAATAAAAAGCATCAGATGTGGCTTGTTTCCTTAAATAAGGGCAGACCTAGTAAATTTAAAATAATGACAAAGAAATAAGTGATAACTGAAGAAATGAAAGAAAAGTAAATTATTGAAGTTTTAAAGCTAGACAAAGGCTATTCCCAGCAGGGGGACAGCATGTGCAAAGACCCAGAAGGAGGGATAAGAGACATGGTTCAGGGCAGAACAGAAAGCTAAGGTCTTAGAGTTATGTACATCAGGTTCTAATTTCGACTTCTGGAACGCTTTTTAGCTGTGTAATTAGCTAAAAGTCATTTATCCTTCCAGATTTGCATTTTTATTTAGAAATATTGAATTTGCATATTTATAAATGCATTTTAATAATATAAATTTATATAAACATTGCTGGCATCATGTATGCAAATGCACTGTACATTGAATTTTAATCAATGATTTATCATTGACAACATTCCAGGTCAGTATAAGGAGATTTATAATATTCCCAATTTTCTGCTGCTACAATGCTACAGTGAATGTCTTGTATTGATATATCTATGACTATATCAGGGAAACCCTGGTTGCATAGTGGTTCAGACCTGCAGCTGCTGAACAGTTTCCAGGTGCTCCTTGGAAACTCTATAGGGGCAGCTCTACTCTGTTTTACAGGGTTGCTATGAGTTTTGGCACAGTGGTTAAGAGCTAAGATGGTAAGTTGGAATCCACCAGATGCTCCTTGGAAACCCTGTGAGGCAGTTCTACCACGTCCTTTAGGGTCACTGTTAGTCAGAATCAACTAGACAGCAACTGGGCCAGGTTATAACAATATAGATACAGGTAAAGATATATAGCAATAGATTTAAGTATTTCTGTAAAGTGAGTTTCTGCAATAGAATTGTAAAATCACAGGATAGGAACATTTTACACTTGGATAACCAAACCAAACCCATTGCCGTCAAGTTGATTCCAACTCAGAACACTGCAGGACAGAGTAGAACTACTCCAAACGTTTTCCAAGGGGCGGCTGATGGATTTGAACTGCTAGCCTTTTGATTAGCAGCTGTTGCTCTTATCCACTGTGCCACCAGGGATCCACTTGGATAAAAAAAAAAGATATTGGTAAATTCTCCTTACAAAATGGTCATGCCTGACAATAAGGTATTAGACAGCTTTTATGTTTCTATCAGTTTTGTCTTTCTTGTTTATATCAATTCCTTTTCATTTGTATTATTTTTATTATTATAGAAGCATGCATTCTTTATCAGAATATAATTCAGAAGAATTTTTAGTAAGTAAACATTTAAACTCCTTTCATAAAGGACAATTATTCTTTCTCTAAGTAGATTTGTCAATAATCGATGTACTCATCTCAAAATAATAACTGTAATAACAATAACATTTATTAAGCATAGTGACTTGTTCACTTCCTTGAGTCCACAGAGTTACTGCATAATATAGCCTGCTTTTGAATCCAGGAAGCTGGACTCTGGAGCTGATATTTCTTTCTGAATTCACCTGGGCTATATATAATACCTCCATCGAAATCTAAGTACCTAGATGGCTCTAGTGATTGCACTTGGACTGTCAGTTTTATATAGTCAGTGGACTTGTAGCTCTGAAGCTTCCTGAGTATCAAGCTAGGTTTTTCTCTTACCGTTAAAGTACTTTAAAGTAACCTCTTTAGTGCATATATTACCCCATGTTTTGCTTTGTTTTCATAAAAATTAATGGCAAATTTGTGGGTTTGTAACTAACTCCAGCAGAATTTTGTAGAACGGAAGTGGCAATAATGTTTTAATTTTTGGTATTGGAATCTACAATAATTTCTCAGTGTTTCCACAGAATGCTCCTAAATTACCTCTATCCTCACCGTCACCAAACCACCAGCATTACCAAGGCAGTCCCCACCACTACCACCACCTTCATCACTGTGGTCACCACTGTCGTCGCCAACACTGCAACTACTACTGCCATTACCACCAACACCAGTATCATCACCAACACTGCCACCACCACAATCATTACTACTGCCACCACTGCTATCTTTGTCATTGCCATCACCACTGTCACCACCACCACCGTCATTCCTAGAGGTAAACCTGCTTATAAGAAAATTTTGTAGTTGTTTTGTTTTACCTATAAAGAAATACAAAAATTCAGCTCATTCCTAAATTAAAACTGTCAATCTAAAATTTAAGCATTACCCTCTAAACATCACTAATTTTAGGAAAAAGAATACATTAATAAAGTTAACACTTAGAGC